>NC_081345.1:56983980-57289885 GCF_029784015.1 Lycium ferocissimum | reverse complement strand
TATAACTCTTTGCACAGAGCTCCGTTTAGGCATGTAATATATCTTTTGAAATTTATTTCAAAGGGATACAACTTTCATGTTTTACGTTTTCTCAAATTCTCAAAGGCTTTTCACGAAATCGGGCAAGAAGGTAGACCTGCCGCAAACTTAGCCGATTCTATCAAAGCTTTACCACCTCACTATTCGTCTTGATTTCAAAACAAATATTCCCAGCCATACTTATCCCGATAGGACTTCATGTCTAAAATGTCATATTAATACTTATTTAACACATCCATACCTAATCGGTTACGGAGTGTTACGAAATACGAGGCCCGGGCAATAAGGAATGTAAGTACATTTGAATTGTACTTGTATGTACAAAAACTGAATGAATAAACATGGCACATGAAATAATAAGAACTGAAACTGAAACCGTAAGCTGAACATGAACATGAGTAGTATCTGACATGAACAAAATATAACATTAGTAAAACATTATTAAATGAGAGAGTGTTACGGGTTGTGCGTCCACCAAACAGTATATAGAGGGACCTAGTTGTGTACCAGTTCCCTTATCCAGTGCAGTACGAGAATCATCACAAGATTTTTACGTTGAAAAAACTCCTTACTCAAGGGATTAAAAACCATGACCTACCCCAGTAGGATTTCAACTCCACTAACCGAGCAAACTCGGATTTACAACTCTATTACAAGTTAGAAGTTAACTCCCGCAATCCTCGCTTCCAACAATAGCACTTATGTAACCCTCACACTTGACCACCCCTATCCAAGCACATTAATACACCTAGACTAACTCTAACCTAGTGTACCACTCAAAGTTCTTGTGAAGACACTCTTCCAATAAGCAACCTTTGAGAATTCAACTAATACACCTAGACTGACTCTAACCTAGTGCACCACTCAAAGGCACCCTTTGAGAATTCACCACAGTGACTAACACTAGCCACTCATACACGAATACAACTAAGCTAACTCTAGCCTAGTGTGCCACTCAAAGGATTGAGGAAACACACTTCCAACAAGCAATCTTTGAGACTTCAAAAACCTACAATCAACTTCCTTTTTATGAAAGAGTAGGTTTACATTTTAAGCACAAAAGAACGAAGACTCAATAACCTAAGGACCTAAAGCATCTTCAGTTCTGGATCTAGTCCTTCGGGTTGCTGAGGCTCTGTTCTTAAGGAACACCTTGAAAGGTGGAGAATTGCACTTAGGATGGAGCAATTTATGGATTGTGCAAGAATGAGTCTTCTCTTGGAAGATGATGTCTTTATATGCAAGAAGAGAGAGAGTAGAGATGACCACTCATGAAATCTGGACCGTTAATCAATCGGCCTTACAGAGGTGCTGCTGTACAGCTGTATTGTACTTTTCAGCAGTACACTTTATAGCTGTGGATTTGGACTTTCAATGCTTTAGTGACCAGGACCTTTATTTGGAGGAACCTGGTCCTTCATCTGTTTTTTGAACAAGTTGTAAGTACGGCTGGCCTTTTCGGTGGCTACATCTGTTAATTGGTGAAGCCGGAGCTAGAGACCTAATCCCATTTGGTCCTTCTGAATTAACATATCTTGTCTCTCATATATAAGCAAGTCCTGTAGGCATCTGATCCTTCAAATAGCATGTTAGAATAGCAGTATATGAGATGTCATAAGGTTAACCAAGTTCAGACAGGTGAACCTCATTGTATCTGGTTCCTTAGGGTTTTTCATGTCATCAAAATATATCATTTCTTATCAATTTTTTCCTTTTTGATGATGACAAAGCGACATCCTTTGTATTCCCCCTAAGGACCAGATCCTTACCCAGAAATCGCATTTGTTCCCCCCTGAGACTCAGACCCCGAGATACATAGTAGTATGCTGGTTCTTTGATTAAGGTTTTTCAAATCATCAAAACATGTCATGACATATCAATTTCCCGCTTTTTGATGATGATAAACTCATAGACAAAGTTCCCTCTGAGAACCAGATTCCTACCTGTTCCTCCTGTGGATCAGACCTTCACTTGCCCAGCTTGCAGTCCTCTTTCCCTTTTTAACCGTTCCCCCTGTCTTCCGTACATGTCTCTCCCACATATATTGATTAGTTTCTTGAGACTGTGAGATGTATGTAGAGGCCATATTAAGGACCGGGTTTCTCTCTCTGGTTTCACCATGTTTGACAATCATCAAAACATATAGTCATTTTCCACCTTTTTTATGACGACAAACTTAGAGAATGTTTCCCTTAAGAAATAGATCTATCAACATGGCAATAGCCAACTATCTCATAGTAATATGGTAGTAGCAGCAACAACCAACTATAAATCCCCCACTCGGAATACTTCCCCCTTTTGGCATCATCGAAAAGAGTAAATATGGTAGCACAAGCAAAAGGAAGTTCAGTAACATTAACTCATGGCCACTGGGGCAACACAACATAGGCAATACTTAATAACAAACAAGTTAAATAACATTGCATAGATCAGAGAAAATGCCCAATGTGATTTTAGCAGAACAATATTTAGCAGTGCCAACAATACAGAATGTGATGATTAAACTACCATGTCACGACCCAACCCCGTAGGCCGTGACTAATGTCCGAGTTGGACACTCGTACGCACTTAACACTCAGAATTGGCATACTATCACGCACATTTAAACATAATCACATATGGTCTCCAATTATCGCAAAATAGCAAACATATGTCATAACGTACAGAATCTCATAATATGCACAAAGGCAAGCCAGCTAGGCTGCCACGGCGGGTGGACCGCTCAGAAACACATAACACACACACACATAGCTGCACAGACGTAACCGTACCCACAGACATGTCCACAGACCTCTAAACAGAGTAACAAAATCATATGACGGGACAGGGACCCGTCGTACCCCTGAATAAATATGTACATATGCATCAGAAAAGTATATATATACCAAATATAGGCTCCGGACGAAGGAGCGCTCTCGAAACGCGAGTAGATGCCCTAGGCGGGTGGATCCTCAAGGCGGCGTCGGTACTGCGGGCATGAAACGCGACCCCCGAAAGGGGTCGGTACGGAATAGGTGCAGTATGTAAAGCGGGAATACGAGAATCATGATGGCAAAATACAAAAGTAGATATGATATGCAAAATATTAAAACATTTGTTTAAAAATATAGTTCATGCAAAGGCTCTTAGAACGGTGGTCGCCACTTTGTCGTTGGCGCCACGCCACGGCATCACACAGAAGAATTTCATATCTCCCGTAACCGGACAAATCCCCGTAACACATCATAGCCATCCATAACGCCATAACACGACATCACACCAAACGGAACCCGGCCTCGGAGAGGAGCTCGGTGAGCCGTAACACGGCATCACACGGAATGTATATCATAATGCGCACGAAGCATATCCGGCCGGGATCGGTGAACGAGGTAGTGACCATAAGCACGAGCGAGTCGTGAGTAACCAAATGCATAAAATCATAATCATAAGTCATCAAATAAGTAAGAAGTCCATATGCGGAAGTCAGGTCGAAAATAGTACAAAGTTTTTCTCAAAAGTCATTAAAGATAGCATAGAAAATCCGCGGGCCCCACGGACGGGTTCCGACCCCCATCCGAGCCCGACTACGATAGTTAGGGGAAAGTTATGCCTTATGAGGTTACCTACTATGTTTCGGGGCGATCCGAGCTCGTATGCAGAAGTTACGGACGTTTGAAGTTCGGAACCTTTTTGTAACAAAATGCTTTACAAAACTCTTACAAAAATAAGAAACTTAGTTTGGTTACATTAAGGAGTAAGTCTTGAAGAAGGTATAAAGTACATGCCTAGGCTCGGATCTTAAGAGGGGGATTTCCCCGAGGCACGGGTCATAGCCTAGTAGTACTAAGACATGCAAAAAAGAGAAGGTTACGCCTTACATACCTTATCCGCTCGCAAGCAAAGCCAACCTTCAAGCTTCGGGTACGCCAAGATCTACATAACGCCAAGTATATTATCATTAGCCATTAGCCTTTATGAATTCAATTCCAGACGAACATTAAATTCTACCGAAATTTCGGCAGCACTTCCCCTAAAAATCCGCCAACCCCGAGATTTATACTCGGCCAAATCCAACAACAATCAAGCCAACAACCAAACTACAATATCAATTTACAATATATATTCCAACTTTGATATCCAATCCAAACACATTCCAACCATATGCAAGAACACTCTAAGCAAGTCATACAATATTTCAAACAAGCCAAATATTGTTCCAACTTACCCGAAATTGCCTCCAAACCCGAGAATAACACCAAACATATTCTTTCCTTCACAATTCACAAATTACATCAACAAACCATGCTTAAACAACATTATTCTTAAAAGTTCAAGAAACTACATTACGTCATATTAATCCTTAAAATCAGCCACACAATTTTTGCTTCAACTTGGGATCATTAACCATCATTTTTACATCATATAACGCATGACGACAACAACCAAAACACCATATAACATTAATCTACCATGGCTGCCCTGAAACTGCCCATACACGGCCAGCCCCTACAAGTAAAATTTCATGAGTTTCATTCATTTTCCGCACTCCACAACAACATACAAACATGCTACATACAATGAATTCATTATTCCTAATCATACAACACCTATACACGGCCAAGTGCCCTTGCCCACGGTCCAACTTCAACATTTATATTCTCATGATTTTCATTCATTTCAACACATTACAACAACACACAACAAGCTAGATAGAATTATCTCATCACTCCTAACATGCCACACATATACACGACTACACACACATATACACACGGTCAACTTGCAACATCCACATATTCATAGCTTCCATCATTTCCACACTTCACAACACCTACAAACCATCCATAATATATGAAAATAAGAATGAAATCTTACCTCCTTCCCTTCACTTTCTCACCACGGCTAAGCCTCAACTTTGCATGAAGAGTGCTTTGCAATCTTCAACAATCACTCTATGTTGTTCCTTACCTTCTAATGAGTTGAGTTGCTAGAGGAAACTACTTATTTTCTTCACTCTTTCTTGATGTTGCTCGGCTAAGGGAGGCAGCCGTATGGTTGCTCCTCTATTTCTCTCAAAGTTTCTTGAAATTTCCTTGGCACAAATGATAAAGATGACTAATAGTCATCCCTCTTATATTACATATAATAGCCTCCCATGTGGCCATGGCCCACATCCCATGTGGCCCACCACATGGCTACTTAAGTTCATGAATTTTTTCCATTTTTCCCATAATTCATCTTTGGTCCCAAACTTCCTTAGTATTCCATGCCACCAACACTTGCAAGCAACTCACGACTTAAAATAGAATCGTAGTTAAAAATCTCGACTTTTTATCTCTTAGTAGTCTTGTCCCTAACTTTCCGCAATTAACTCGGAATGTTCCAACATACAAAAATGCGAGGTGTAACATCTTTCCCCCCTTTAGAACATTCGTCCTCGAATGTTCAACTAGTCTTATAAGGTCGTATAAGAGTCTCGGGGGGTCTTCCTTTATTGGCCACGTCGTCGCCTTTAATCCAGCACAGTCGTATTCTCTTTCACCACGTCGCTGTAGATTATCCTTAAACTTCTAGATCTTACGGACTTGTTCCGGCGAGGAACCTTACCCGTAATCCGAACATCTATATCGAATGTGCTGTAGCTTCAGCCGTCTTTATCTTGTACTTGCGTCCCTCATACTCGCTTCCCCCCTTTAGGGGTGCGCTCATTTTATTGCCACTTACCATTATTTCTTTCTTTCGCTTGAACTTCGTCGTCTTGCCCAATTTATGTCTTTCTTATATCGTCGCATTGGCTGTCGGAATATGTTCACCCACTAATGCGATCATACATAGAGTACTATACGCTTTCCGGCACACATATATAATTGCCAACATCTCCTCGCAAAAAGTTCTCCAAACACCGCTCAACTTGTCCCCGATCTAGCGCAGTGACACACCTTCGTTTCTTTGTACCCGATTTAGTCCATTTTGGCTTACGCGACCTCACTAAGTTTTCCACCCGCTCGGTATATTTTAAGTCCTTTTAAATGCTTTCTAGCTCCCCATTTACCTCTTTTGGCTGAAGTTGTAAGACCTTCAAAACTTCCCAGGGGGTCACCCATCCTAAAATTTCCCTCATTCCAGCACGCTTAACCTCGAAACTCCGGTGGAATACGATGCCCTAACATTAGTAAAGTCACGCTTACCTTACCACACGACCTTTGTCACGTAACTTGAAGTAAAATAAAGTCTTGGCAGTTTCCGGACGCCCTCGTAACACAATTACTATTTTGCCCTTCTCTCGACTTTCCATACTCACTTGTCACCTATGGATATTACTACTTCCTATCCTAGCCTCCCAAGCCCGTAATAACAATGAATGCGCCTTAATCATCCCTATTTATCAATACCTGATTATCGACCCTCGAATTTCCACCTGCCGCCGTTAAGCAGCAATTATACTACAGATACGCATATATGAGAATATAAATTATAATAAGGATTCATATACTGTGGCGCATCCGGCATCGCCTCCAGTCTGTCTACGAGCTAGCGCGTATATGCGGTTCGGTGGACAGCCGGAACCCCAGGCTCCGCCGCGACCTCTACCACGACCGGCGGTCGCCGCATCTGCCCGCCGGGCGCGCGCATGCGCGAAGAGGAACCGGCACCTGAACCTGTAGGTCGAGCCGCATCACTCGCACCACCTCCACGCGGGCAATCTCGCATAAGGTGGTCCCGACGTCCGCAAATAAAGCAAGCGCCTGTGGCCCGATAGCATTCTCCAGGGTGGTGCCTCCCACAGTGGGAACACAGAGGTCTGGATGGCCCTGGCTGATCGGTACCTCTGCCCGTCTGTGAGAATGAAGCCCTGGAGCTCTGTCCCGCTCCTGAATATCCCGCACTGTCGGGTCTCCTGCCTGAAGGCTGTGGGGGTGTACTCCGGGATGGCTGGGAGGAATATCTCTTGTCTTCTTCTTGAGAATTGTCCGCCTCGAGAATCCCCAGCATATCCGGCTGACCTAGCCCTCTTGGGCTGGCTCCCGTCAAAATCTCGATCAGGTTGATGCCCTCTGTGTCTATCTTCCATGCCCTGGGCGTACGCCTGTACGCGGGCAATATCCATCCCTGGCTGGGCGGCCACGGCTAGGCAATTATCGACCAGATACTTATCCAAACCCCTAATAAAATGATGCATCCTGTCGGTCATGTCGGCTACCAACGTAGGTGCATACCGAGGAGAGTCAAACTCCAAGCTATACTCCCTGACACTGCGGCCTCGGCCCCATGAGTGATAAAAATCTGTCCAATACGGCCCTCCGTAGCTACGGTGGTAGAAAATGTCTCGAGAAAAGCCTCCGTGAACTCATCCCACACGCGGGAGGGGCTCTTCTACCCCTAGCTAATTCCCAAGACTCGTACCGGTTAGCCGCGACTTCATGCAATACGTATGGCCAACTCAACCGACTCCGTCGGAGAGAGCCTTAATCGGCCGTAAGGTGCACGCTGCATCTCCCTAAGAAACTCCGGGGTCTTCTTCGGGCTTTGTCCCGAAGAACTCCCGGAGGGTTACGGGTCAAAAACTCACGGGCCCTCGGCCGCCTACCCCATGTACCCGATCACCGCCCGACTCACGTCGTTGCTCCCCCGACCGCCACCCATCGACGACCAATAACCGCACCGCCTCTCGCATTTCTATCCTCCGCCCCCCCGCGGGGCGCGAGGCTCGGGTCCGGGGCTCTCGCGGCGGTGAAGCCGCCCTCGATCTGCGACCGTCTTGCTCTAATCCCCTCGACACGGGTGGCGTCGCCGGGCGCGTTTGTCGGAGGCACGGTCTCCAGCTCAGGCTGGCTACGGGCCCTAGTGACTCTGCGGGCCTGACTAGTCTCGCCGGGTGCTGTGGACTTGCCCTTCTGGGCTGCCGTCGCTTTTCTCGGAGGCATAGCTGAAAATATAGCAATTTCGTCAGAAAGAAGTCATCCTAATAACACGGCTCTATCGCACGATCTAAGATCAGAAAGGAAGCGCGTATCCTAAATGTCTACGTAGCCTCCCTCGTTTATAGATGTGGTGCACGACACACCGATAAACGTGACTCTACTAGACACGGTCCGTGGACATTCCCCAGGACTAACCGCTACGATACCACTTTTGTCACGACCCAACCCCGTGAGGCCGTGACTAATGTCCGAGTTGGACACTCGTACGCACTTAATACTCGGAAAATTGGCATACTACCACGCATAATCATACATAATCACATATGGTCTCAGATTGTCGCAAAATAGCAAACATATGTCATAATGTACAGAATCTCATAATATACACAAGGGCAAGCCAGCTAGGCTGCCACGGCGGGTGGACCGCCCAGAAACACATAACACACACACATATATACGTACGTACGTAACCGTACCCACGTACATGTCCACGTACCTCTAAACAGAGTAACAAAATCATATGACGGGACGGGGACCGTCGTACCCCCCGAATAAATATGTACATATGCATCGAAAATATATATATACCAAATATAGGCTCCGGACGAAGGAGCGCTCTCAAAAACGCGGAGTAGATGCCCTAGGCGGGTGGATCCTCAAACCGCGCGTCGGTACTGCGGCATGAAAACGCGACCCCGAAGAAAGGGTTCGGTACGGAATAGGTGCGAGTATGTAAAGCGTGAATACGTAATCATGATGGCAAAATACAAAAGTAGATATGATATGCAAAATATTAAAACATTTGTTTAAAAATATAGTTCATGCAAAGGTTCTTAGAACGGTGGTCGCCCGCATCGTTGGCGCCACGCCACGATCACACCGAAGAATTTCATATCTCCGTAACCCGACAAATCCCCGTAACACATCATAGCCATCCATAACGCCATAACACGGCACATCACACCAAACGGAACCCGGCCCTCGCGGAGAGGAGGCTCGGTGAACCGTAACACGGATCACACCGGAATGTATATCATAATGCGCACGAAGCATAACCGGCCGGGATCCGTGAACGAGGTAGATGACCATAAGCACGAGCGAGTCGTGAGTAACCATATGCATAAAATCATATTCATAACTCATTAAACAAATAAGAAATCCATATGCGGAAGTCGAAGAGAAAATAACACTAAAGTTTCTTCAAAACCATTAAGGACGAGCATAAAAAGCCGCGGGCCCCACGAACGGGTGCCGGCCCCATCCGAGCCCGACTACGGTAGTTAGGGGAAAGTTATGCCTTATAAGAGCTTACCTATTATGTTTTGGGGCGTTCCGAGCTCGTATGCAAAAGTTACGGACGTTTGAAGTTCGGGACCCTTTTTGTAGTCAAAATTTTTAAAACCTTTGAAATTCAATCTTTTGAAAACATGAAAGTCTTGTTTTGGTCCCATCAAAGAGTAGATTTTAAGAAACGAACAAAGTACATACCTAAGCTCGGATTCTAAGAGTGGAATTACCCCAAGGCTCGGGTCACAGCCTAGTATCACTAAGACATGCCAAAAGAGAAAACGATGCCTTACATACCTTATCCGCTCGCAAGCAAAGTCAACCTTCAAGCTTCAGGTACGCCAAGATCTACATAACGCCAAGTATATTATCATTAGCCATAAGCCTTTATGAATTCAATTCCAGACGAACATTAAATTCTACCGAAATTTCGGCAGCACTTCCCCTATAAATCCGCCAACCCCGAGATTTATACTCGGCCAAATCCAACAACAATCAAGCCAACAACCAAACTACAATATCAATTTACGATATATATATTCCAACTTTGATATCCAATCCAAACACATTCCAACCATATGCAAGAATACTCTAAGCAAGTCATACAATATTTCAAACAAGCCAAATATTGTTCCAACTTACCCGAAATTGCCTCCAAACCCAAGAATAACACCAAACATGTTCTTTCCTTCACAATTCACAAATTACATCAACAAACCATGCTTAAACAACATTATTCTTAAAAGTTCAAGAAACTACATTACGTCATATTAATCCTTAAAATCAGCCCACACAATTTTTGCTTCAACTTGGGATCATTAACCATCATTTTTACATCATATAACGCATGACGACAACAACCAAAACACCATATAACATTAATCTACCATGGCTGCCCTGAAACTGCCCATACACGGCCAGCCCCTACAAGTAAAATTTCATGAGTTTCATTCATTTTCCGCACTCCACAACAACATACAAACATGCTACATACAATGAATTCATTATTCCTAATCATACAACACCTATACACGGCCAAGTGCCCTTGCCCACAGTCCAACTTCAACATTTATATTCTCATGATTTTCATTCATTTCAACACATTACAACAACACACAACAAGCTAGATAGAGTTGTTTCATCACTCCTAACATGCCACACATATACACGACTACACACACATATACACACGGTCAACTTACAACATCCACATATTCATAGCTTCCATCATTTCCACACTTCACAACACCTACAAACCATCCATAATATATGAAAATAAGAATGAAATCTTACCTCCTTCCCTTCACTTTCTCACCACGGCTAAGCCTCAACTTTGCATGAAGAGTGCTTTGCAAGCTTCAACAATCACTCTATGTTGTTCCTTACCTTCTAATGAGTTGAGTTGCTAGAGAAAACTACTTATTTTCTTCACTCTTTCTTGATGTTGCTCGGCTAAGGGAGGCGCAGCTAGTATGGTTGCTCTCTCTTTCTCTCAAAGTTTCTTGAAATTTCCTTGGCACAAATGATAAAGATGACTAATAGTCATCCCTCTTATATTACATATAATAGCCTCCCATGTGGCCATGGCCCACATCCCATGTGGCCGGCCACATGGCTACTTAAGTTCATGAATTTTTTCCATTTTTCCCATAATTCATCCTTGGTCCCAAACTTCCTTAGTATTCCATGCGACCAACACTTGCAAGCAACTCACGACTTAAAATAGAATCGTAGTTAAAAATCTCGACTTTTTATCTCTTAGTAGTCTTGTCCCTAACTTTTCGCAATTAACTCGGAATGTTCCAACATACAAAAATGCGAGGTGTAACATACCATTAGCTCCATAGTCAAAAGGGGTCAAAATATTCATAAAAGGTTTAGAAGCAGGGGGTTATATGAGATAGGATATAGAAGGGAAGGAAATGAACTGCTAAGAATAAGGACCGGGCCAATGGATCAGCTTGAGAAGCTTGTCGATTCTCTCATTTGCAGTTCACTGGTCATGGACCAGGTGCCTGTTCAGTTCCTTCATTTATGCCTTCAATTTTGCATTCTCTGCTTTCAGTGAATCAAAGGCACCAGGTCCCTCACCTCCCATTACACACTTTTGAATGTTAATATGTAGAGTCTTAGCTTTCTATGCTTCTGACTCTACATTCTCAGTATCAAGTTCTTGTGCAGCAACTACAATTGTCTTTCCTGGCCTAACTTTTTCGCTCTTCACTTCCACCACATTAACTGGTGCCATTTTCTCTTCGTCTAACTAGTTCCCTCACCAGCTTCCCCTTTTTTCAGTTCATCAACATATTCCCCCTAAGTGGAGGTCCTTCGGCTTAGGATTTGGTTCGGATAGATTTGGGGATTTTGGAGAAGAAGTAGTGGGTTTTGGTAGAGTTTAGAGGTTATGGGCGAGAAGGAATTTTAATGACATGGTACTCTAGGCAGTTTAAAGACACACAAGTACTGATAAGACTATTAACCCGAGTCAGAGGAACCAGGTTCCTGAACAAGTTTTGACAATGAAGGCCAACTCTTTGAGGAATGTAATGTCACTTATCCTTGTATTGTCTTGGGATTGTCATCCGTGCATACCTATCCTCTCGTCATAGCTGATCATTTAGGGAACTTGTAGAAGGTCAACTAGTTGACAAGCCCAACTCTAAGCGATCTCTTTCAAGGTGCTCCCTGCTTAGTGCCTTGGTGAAGATGTCTGCCACCTGGTCCTCTGTCTTGTAGAATCAATTTTAGGAATAGAGTGAGAGGGATCAGGTTCCTTCATGTTAGGTCCACAATTGTTATCTTCAGAGGCCTGACGTCCACTTCTTTGTTACAACAGGGAAGTGTTTTACTTCTTTGTGCAGATTCAGGAGTGCTTGATACAACATCAGTTACTTGATATATAGCTTCGAGTGGGGTAATGGAGGGACCAGGTTCCTCTATGCCTTCTAGAGATTCTGCTGCCTCTTCTATATTGCGGGGACCTGGTTCCTCTGTGCCTTCTAAAAATTCAGCTGCATTTTAATAACTACCCATATAATACACATTTTCAATCCATGGGAGAGTGTCTTGCCAATTTTGCCAAAACCAAGAATGTAACCTTTCTTGCCATTTCCACCATCCCTAATATTCTCCATTGAATCTTGGTGGTCTTGTGATAGATTCTCCTTTCTTTAGGCTTGGTGAACTAGCCATGATGAAGATCGTCTCTAGGTGTTAACCTTCTAGAAAGAACCTGCTCTGATACTAATTATGACAGGTTGTACGTCAATACATAGAGGGACCTGGTTCTGTACCAGTTCCTTTATGCAGTGCAGTACCAGAATTAACACGAGATTTTTACGTGGAAATCTTCTTGCTCAAAAAATTAAAAACCACGACCTACCCAAGTAGGATTTCAACTCAACTAACTGAGCAAACTTAGGTTACAACTCTATTACAAGCTAGAAGTTAAATCTCATAACCACTCACCCTTATAATAACGCTTATGCAACCCTCACACTTGAATACCCCTAGCCAAGCACACCAATAAACCTAGACTAAATCTAGCCTAGTGCACCACTCAAAGTTCTTATGAAGACACTCTTCCAACAAGCAACCTTTGAAAATTCGACTTATATGCCTAGACTAACTCTAGCCTAGTGTAACACTCAAAGGCACCCATTGAGAATTCACCACAGTGACTAACACTAGCCAATCATATACTAATACAACTAAGCTAACTCTAGCCTAGTGTGCCACTCAAAGGCTTGAGGAAACACACTTTCAACAAGAAACCTTTGAGACTTCAAAACACCTACAATCAACTTTCTTTTTATGAAAGAGTAGGTTTACAGTTTAAGCACAAAAGAACAAACACTCAACAACCTAAGGACCTAAAGCATCTTCAGTTCTTGATCTGGTCCTTCGAGTTGCTGAGGCTCTGTTCTTGAGTAACACCTTGAAAGGTGGAGACTTGCACTTAGGATGGAGCAATTTTTGGATTGTGCAAGAATGAGTCTTCTCTTGGAAGATGATGTCTTTATATGCAAGGGGAGAAAGAGAGTAGAGATGACCATGCATGAAATCTGGACCGTTAATCAATTGGCCTTGCTGAGGTGCTGTTGTACAGTTGCATTGCACTTTTCAGCAGCACACTATACAGCTGTGGATTTGGAATTTCAACGCTTCAGTGACCAGGACCTTTATCTGGAGGAACCTAGTCCCTCATCTGTTCTTCAAACAAGTTGTAAGTACTGGCTACACTGTCAGTAGTTCTACAGCTGCGTTATTGGCTGAGTAGGCTGGAGACCTGATCCCATCTGGTCCTTCTAAATCAATATATCTGGTCTCTCATCTATGAGCAACTCTTACAAGCATCTGATCCTTCAAGGAGCATGTTAGAATAGTAGCATATAAGATATCATAAGGTTAACCAAGTTCAGACAGGTGAACCTAATTGTATCTGGTTCCTTAGGATTTGTTATGTCATCAAAACATATCATTTCTTATCAATTTTACCCTTTATGATGATGACAAAGCGACATCCTTTGTATTCCCCCTAAGGACCAGATCCCTTACCCAGATACTGCATTTGTTCCCCCTGAGTGTAACGATCATCTTGATCGTTATGAAAAATATAGGATCACCCCACCAATAGAACCTTCCCAGGGGTAGGATGAGCTAATAGAAACTCAATTGTGTAAGTCTAAGAACTGAATGGTTGTTTGATTTTGTGTTGAGTCCATCGGGGGGTGACGTAGAGAATTAGAGCTCCGTTGGGAATTCCAAGACCACGAGTGGATTTGTATGGTGTTTCTATGTCTATACGCATGTTTGTTCATGTTTGTGAGGCCTCGAATGAAATGTCGGGTCATAGAGTGAAAAAATGGAAAACATTTCGTACTTACTGCCTCAGTAGTACCGCTGTGGCGGGAGTTGTACCGCTATAGCTGCAGGCCTTTCACCGCGAGCGGGCAACCGTTGTTCGTTGTGTCCGTTGTGGCGGACAATGGTCTGCTATGGCTATGTCGCTATAGCGGGATATGGCCGCCATAGCGGAGGTCAGATTTCTTTTGGTCCGCTATAGCGGCCAAGCAGCAGCGAAATGACCGATGTAGCGGTCGACAGAAAACAGTAACCGTGTTTTAAACACTTAGTTTTGAATTTTTTATTGACAAAACTCCAACACGGTTCCCCACAAGCACCTAGGGTGAAATTCCAAGCTAGGGCAAGAATATTCTTGAGAGGTAAGTCTCACAGATTCCCTTCAATCATTACGTTATCTCTTTCATGATTATCATCCCTTTTATGGGTCTTCAATGGTGAATTAGTAATAGTAACCCTAGAACCTAATTCACCTTCTATAATTGATAGGTCATGATTGTTATCATTTATTTATCGTCTAATGACTTGGGTTAACTCCTCTTAATCAAGAATTGAACTATTAGAGTTATGAACTAAGTGAATTGAGACTTAGGATTTCATAAAAATGGTAGCTTGACCATGGGAACTGCTTGTAATTGATGTGATTGATTAAATATTGTTATAAATTGATGGTTAGTGGTTACTAAGGCCATTGTTAGGTTATTTTTCACCTAGAAGTCATTCACCCATTGGAATGGGGTTGAAGGGAAGGGTATTCTTGAACTAATTTTGTGACTAGAGTAATTGTGATTTATTGAGCATTCTAATTTCGACTTTGAGCGTTCCGAGGCTTTACGAAAGGGAAAAGTTGTAGCGGAGTGATTCACGTTTTTCCAGCTCCACGTTTGAGGTAGGTTACGGTCAACTTGAGTTAGACGTTGATCAGTTGATTATACGTGTTGTGAATTCAATAGGAGAAAGCATGTCTAGTCTTTAAACATGATGTGTGTGTGGTTGATCTCCTATATGCAATTGATTGAGTGACTGTGTAGGCTTCGCGCCACTATTCATGTGTGTTGAATCTACAGTTTGATGTCATTGTGATGAGAAATTAATATGATCTTCTTGGTGAAATTGTGATACAAAATGATGATTTGAGCATTGATAATAAGAGGGCAAGAAATACTATTATATATAGATGTATGAAAAGACACAATTCATTGAAATGAGGATGTGACCTAGATTATAGGCTCGTGGTCCAAGGTTCATTCCGGAAACAAGTGGTACTTGATGTGGACCGCGTTCGAGGTTCTATCCAAAGCGAAGCTTTTGTGCTCGGGTCTGATGAGTATCCGGAACGAGTGGTATATGGACACCATGGGTCCCCTGTAGGTCATGACTACTGAGCAAAGACATCAGTTAGCATGTGTGTACAGCGAGATTATGGTTATTGTTGGTAGGCTTGTCCCCGTTTGTTGTTTCTGTTGATTTTATTTGTGATATCTTTGGATCACTTAATTCGTAATATTCCTGGTTGACTTATTGTTGGGTTGTTGATTTCATATTGTTGGCTGACTTGTCTATTTTATTGATTTTATGATATATGCATGATACTAATCTTAGTCGGCCTATGATATCTACCGATACATAGTGTTTGTACTGATACTACCTTGCTTCATTCTTTTGAGTGCAGATTGTGATCCAGAGACTGCTACCCGTTCTCATATCTAGCATGAGGGGTCGTTGCTGATAGATTTTAGGGTGAGCTTCCATCCATGCCAGGCCGCCCGAAAATCTTCTTTATGATGTCTATTTCTACTCCAGACATTATGGCTATTGTAAGACAGGTTTCATTCCTTACATTTTTTAGATTAGGGTCCTTGTACAGTGACTTTCAGATTTTGGGGTTTTGTAATAGTTAGGACTTCCGCATTTACTTCATTGTTTTATGGAATGACTTATTTTGATTATCTTGTGCTTGAATGAGGAATAACTGATTGAATTTGCTAATATAAAAATGGACTTGAATGAATAGATGACTTATGTGTTGGTTCGGCCACTAGGAGTTAGTGTGGGTGCCAGTCATAACAGATTGGGTTGTGACACTGAGACTCAGACCTCGAGATACATAGTAGTATTCTGGTTCTTTTAGTAAGGTTTTTCAAATCATTAAAATATGTCATGACATATCAGAGAGCCTTAGTATAACTGACATGTAACCACCACGTGAGCACATGGCGTCTAATCTCTGCCTGATCAGCTAAGACATCTCGTACCTTGCCGTGATACAAGACATGAATGGATCCATAAAATAACCCGCAATGGGTAAACATGAAGGAATCTTCCTAACTGGGCGGAGTGATCCTTATCCTATGTTGGCATACGTAGTTTCAGGTATTAAACCTTCTCGGTAATTTGTGCAACTCTCAAAACATAAACATGAATATAGTTGGCTTAGAAGCCAACGGATTTCGTAAACATGATTTGTAAGGGCAATATACATGAATATAGATACATAGTATAACTTGTATGAAACATAGAAACATGCAGAATTTCTTGGAATTGAGTATAATGATTCATGACTTGTGTTTAACAACCCATGGAATTCAAACATTGGCATGCATGGATTACGGATAGGTTCATGAAAATCATAATGATGTGTCATGAATACAATTAATGAAGCTGTAAAAGAAGCATGTTATATAGTTATACATGTATTTAGGGATTTCATGAACTAAAGCGTAATCTTGATTCTGAAGCGAAACGTGTTTCATAGATTATACGTGGTATGGAGAAGAACAATGATGTTCCCACACGTGAATAGAAGCCCTACATACCTTATTTGCTCCAAAACTTTAAGGAAAAGTCTGAACTTTTGAAGAAGAACCCCAAGAATCTGTACTTGAAACCTTGAGAAGGGTTTTCTTAAAAACCCTAAGATTGTAGTGTAGAATCTTGTTAAGAATCCATGTATAAGTGTTAGAATTACTTAAGAATACATGGGAGAGACCTAACTTAATGTGAGAAGATGAGGAGAGAAGAGAAAAGTCGTGCTAAGGTTTGGAGAACTGAAAAATGGAATAAAAATTTGAAAAAACGCGATTTTAATGAACCTCCGGCGTGTCTGTGTTGGTATTTGTACCGCAGATGGCCTTCTGCGGTCGCTGCACCTTTGAAATAGAAAGTTGGAAATTTCAGGACGAGAAATTTGTCCCAAATATGTTGGGAAATGCATCGTAAAGGGCCATCTGCTTCCCATATCGCGTTCTGCATTGTAGACGCTTGTCCGGCGAATTACTATGTGACCCTTCTGTAAAATGGCCATAAATTTTTGTACATATGTCTATTTGACCTCCACCATATATGGATGGAAAAATATTTCAAAATGCTACATTTTTCATGTGGATGTTTTCTCAAATTCCGAATGGATTTTCACTAAATCAGGCTAGAAAACAGACTTATCGAAAACTTTGTCGATTCTATGGAATCTTGTGCACCTCACTATCCGTCTTGATGTTTTGATTCCAATACAACTATTCCCACCCAAAATCATCCCGATGGGACTTCATATGGCTAAAATGTCACGGTAACATTCATTTAACACATTCACACTTATCCGAATTTACGAGATGATACACCTTCTTTCTTAATGGTGTGGAAGGAGTACGACCCAAATATCCCCAGTGTGGATCAGATAGCTCAAGCTCAATGACTGTAGCAGAGGCAGCTATTGTTTCCTTTTTATATGGCCTACTTCGCTCCTCCTCAGAGGGATCGATTTCTTCCTTAGGCATTTCAGTTTCTCCCTCGGACGTTTCAAACTTCCTTGTGAGAGGCACGTAGATTTTCACCATGCTCTTAACTTCATCGGAGAGATTATCATTGTAGTGCTCGTCCTCGGTGGTTCCCTTTGGGGGAATACTCACTAAATCCAAGATTTGGTCAGCTTCCTTGATTTTTACCTTAACCAGATTGATCTTTCTCTTCAACCCGTTGATCTTCTCTTGAAGTGAGTCTTCGCTCTCTTCCTCACTGACTAGATTGATGACATTGGCTATCTTGAACATCCATGTTAGCAATTCAACCTTTCAAAATAGGCAAATGGGTTAGGTAAGTGGGACATATTTGGGACGTGATGCTCTACGGTAATTTCTAGTTGTTTTTACGTGTATTTCGTTTGGCATTAATCGGAATGTCAGCTCAATCATGTTCGTACTAAATGTATGAAAACACATAAGCATTTCATCACATAATCATATAAATGAAATAAAGAAACTACTCGCGTCTTAAGCCCCTTTTACATTAAGACCATTATAATCGTTTGACTTGATTGTGACAATTGTTAAGTCAAACCATTGCCCCCACAATCATGATTTCATTAATAATAATATTCCCCAAAGGGTTACCAAAGAAGATTAAGCCGACAACGGGCTATAAATATGCAATAAAAATAAATCAGCAAAAGTGGCCTCCAGTGTCAAATGATGATCCTCTGTCAGTCCGAGCCTTCTTGGCCCTTTGAAGGGCGGTTCGAACCCTAAGATGAGTCAATGTCAGTAATGATCCCATCAAATACCCTTTCTCCCTAAAAGTCAGCGGCACGGTCTTGTTCATTACTTCCATTATCCGAGCATCAAGTTCTTCTAGGCACCCATTGATAATTTTCAACTCTTGGTTCAAATTAGCTATGGTGGCTTTTCCATACCCTATCGTCTCTAAGCATTTGGCATCCCTATCATTAACTTGCCTTTGCATTAGGCGCATCTTGAGTACAGCTTTGGAATCATTATCTTGGACGCAATGGTAGAGGTTGGGTTCGTGGGCGAAGGTGACTTGCAAATGTTCCGTTAACCAATCTTTGTAATCGTCGTCGCATCCAGGATGAAACCTATCTTGGGCAATGATCTCGAGACCCCATATCAGTTGACTGTTCCACTCTCGAATGATCTCTCTAAACATCTCAAAGTTTGTCTTCCTCATAGTCGACTACATACCTACCCATGTTCCCTATTTGGGGTATCTCTTGTCTCTTTTCGAACTGCCTTAAGACTCTAACAGGTGCATAAGGGTGAATCCCTCGAATCCCCATGAGTGATAAGAAAGGGCATTTTCTTCCTTCAACCACAACTCACTCGGATATGAACTCTGGGAGCATCCACTGTATGTTGTCTTCCCTAAGCCTCGAAAAGATCAAGCCCACCCCTCTTTGTTTTGGTTTCCAAAATTTGGAAAATGGGACTTAAGGTCATCCTTCCTATGTTGGTTACTTAATTATAGCTGCAAATTGCCTCCTTGAAAGTACCTATGTTGTTTTCAGCATTTTCCTAAGGCTCGGTACATATCGGCAAGGATGACGGGGACCAAGTCAAAATATTTGGTTTCTCCACTTGTTGTTATGCCATAAAAGATGGTTGGGTGACTGAAATGACATGGATATCAATGGAGAGATATATGTTTGGGGGGAAGACCATTGTCACGACCCAAACCGATGAGTCGTGACGAGTGTCTGACCTCTAGCGACCAAACACCCCTAAACACATATCTGAACCATACTGAACAACAAGGGCCCACAAATGGCATAAACTGATCTCATGAAAGGAAAACATCAAAAACTCTATACAATCTGTATACACACATACGTGCTGAAGAACAGTGTAAGCCAGCAGGCCGCTACATATACTGTACACAAAGGAATGGGATCCGACAAGGCTACATCATCTGACTAATACATACAACTGCCTGTCTCGCACCTCTCTTTTGGAATGAAAGCTGTAGAAAGGACGGGACAGGGCCCCGTCATACCCATATGCATATACATCTCAAAAGGGCTAGCATACCAAAATAGACTACAACTCCGGATCAATGGAGCGCACTGACCACTGCTGGATAGAAGTCCTACTAAGCTGGACCACCTGTCGGTCTACCTGAACCTGCGGGCATGAACGCAGCCCCCCGAGTAACAGGGAGTCAGTACGAATAATGTACCGAGTATGTAAGGCATGAAATAACATATACATAAGAATCATGAAGGAAGTCTGAACTCATAAACTAAACTGACTTTCTGAATACATCTGTATAGCTCTGCTTAACTGAAGATGCCTCTAAAGGCGTATGATATGCATAGGTCATAATATAACTTATAGTGTTGTGGAACGTACAACCCGATCCATATATAATATAATAGTGTCGAGGAACGTACGACCCAATCCATATATAATATAATAGTGCCGAGGAACGTACGGCCCGATCCATATATAATATAATAGTGTCGAGGAACGTACAACCCGATTCATATATAATATAATAGTAATGCCGAGGAACGTACGGCCCGACCCATATATCATATAATAATAATAATAATGCCGAAGAACATACGGCCCGATCCATATATCATATAATAATAATGCCGAGGAACGTACGGCTCGATCCATATATCATATAATACTTGCGTATATAATGCCTTCTGGTCACGGGTCAATATGTATATATATGAATGTAATGCATGAATAACTGTATACGTAAAACTGGACTCATGAACAAAAGGAGCAATCATAAACGGGGTACATGAACATCAAAGGCTGAAGTACTCTGAATGCTTCTAAGAGTAGAGTAATATGGAAGCTCGCTTGCTCGTTTGTTGGTTCATATCATAAGGACCATGCCAAAATGAAATAAGGAATAGCCTTAACATACCTTGAAGTATATCCAATCGTCCAACTTCTACCTCTAGAACTTGGAGGTCTACAATTAAGATAACGTAAGCCTTAATTAGACTATTTGCCTCGCTTACTAACCCTCTTTAAATACCTATAGAGCTTAACTAATTATGGACAACATTCCCCTTATAAGCTCAACAACCCTTCGACTTCTCATTCAATCTAACATCAACCACAACAACAATAACAACACTTATATATATATATATATATATATATATATATATATATATATATATATATATATATATATATAAACATATATTCCCAAATCTATCCCCAATCATCTCTTAAAATAACCACAATTCACTACCTTAACCTTAATCAACTTACCACTTCCACAAATACCCCCTCTTCGCTTAAAACCGCTAAGACTCTCGGTAATCAACTTAAATATAAGGGTAGAAATCATTTACATACCTTGAGGGGTCTAAGACTCCAAATATCAACTTCAACTCCAACTCCCTAAGCTTCACAACTTGAAGAAACCCTAGAAACAACCTTCTTCTTGACAAGCACGGGTCCACGGGGTTCGGACCTTACCAAATCTCCACTAATAATGATGAAAAATATTAGGAGAGAAAATATTAGGGTTTCTCTGATTTGGAATGGAGGAAAATAATAAATAAGGTCATGAACCACATATTTATACTTGGATATTAAAAAGCTACAGCGGTGCGGTTCGACGAGCGGGTCGACGACCCGTCGACGTGTCGACGGTCTGTCGACACGCTCCGTTGACCTGCGCCTGCAGATGCAAGGCTGCGGAACCCTGTCGAGGCCACATAACGACGGCCCGTCAACCATGTCGACGACCCGTCGACGATGACTGGTGTCTGCAGATTTCTCAGGTTCAGCTCAGATCGCGTCGATTTGATTCGTTCAACTTCTAACTCTGTAAATTGCCAGGAATACCTACTGGTACCTTTGAACACGGGGTAAGACACTTTCTATCTCTAAAAACTCATACACAAGTCTCAATTCCAGGGGCATACCCGACTATGAAACCATAGGTTCTACTACGACGAGAACAAGAGGTTTAACAACCATGGTTCCCAGCAGACATATGGTAAAGGCGAAGGGTCGGGTTGCTTCCTAATCTTTGTAG
Source organism: Lycium ferocissimum (assembly GCF_029784015.1). Classification (NCBI taxonomy): domain Eukaryota; kingdom Viridiplantae; phylum Streptophyta; class Magnoliopsida; order Solanales; family Solanaceae; genus Lycium; species Lycium ferocissimum. The sequence goes on along the minus strand of NC_081345.1, from coordinate 57,267,992 downwards.
GTTTGGAATTCTATGGAGTATTCTACGAATCCTTCTTTCATTCCAAAATGGTGATAAAGTCCCCAAAGGCTACAGTTGGTCCGAAGATCCATTTGGCATTAGCTAGACAGAGTAGCTTCATGATTTTGGCAGACATGGTTTTTTTGAGATTAAGAGATTGTGATCGGGTTTTGTTCTTCTTCTTATACAAATCCGATATTTTTCTATGCAGTCTTGGATCTCCTCCAAAGTGGGGGTCAACTTTACATTACCAAATCTAAACACCATTCTATCACAGTCCTAGTATCCGGTAGGTACTTCAATCAACTCCCTACATCCTTTCATATTCATAAGGGAAGGTAAATGTCCCAAACAATTAGTGACTTTATTTTGTTATTAGGTGTCTAACCCAACTCACCATATCAAATTTTAGGCTGGAAGGCATCTACAAAATAGAACACGGTTAATTTCCCACCCCCTCGCCCTTCCCCCCCCCCCCCCCCCCGCCCCCACAAAATACAATGGTTTAACCACATAAGGTACAATCATTTTTCCAATTAGCACATATTTGGATGCGGTGTCTTCGGGTCATAGACCGTTTTGACACAAAGGTAGTCTTCTAATGGACTTAAATACGTCTCAAATATTTAAGCCATCCTAGGTAAGTATACGCTAAGTATAGGGATTTGGCTTCGCTCTATCATATGCAAACTAGAGTGGGCTTTGCAAATGACTAAGACTCGAGCGGACTACTCAAGCTGAACCATTGTTGACCGTTGGACGACCACGAACCAACTACGTCTTCAACGTGTTCCAAAGAAAATATTTGGTTATTAGTGAAGGATCGACCGCGAGCCCACGTAGTCGCCTTTGAAATCATGCAACTTTTTGCCTTTTGACAGAGTTTTATGATATGCATGCCATGACAATTTAAATATATAGAGAATTAAACACTTAAGCAAATAATTACAAATAAGCCACGCATATTGAAACCCTTATAGTTAGAACCTATTTGATATCCCCAGTAGAGTCGCCATTTGTTACGGTTCACTTTAACACGAGGCATGAAAAGCTACATCATAATTTTGGACTCTTTTTGAGTTTACTAATTTTAGAGTCACACTCTAATTTATTTATGAAAATTAGGAAAATCTATTTTAAGGTTATTATTTATGAAAACCTTATTTAGCACCAGAGTTAGCATAAGGTTTCAGGTGATTCCCCGCGAAAGGTGTTAGGCATCCAGGTATTAAAAATTCGCAAAATGCGGTTGACCTTCAGATTTTAAAAGTGTGGCTTAAGTAAATATTTGCTTAAAAAGTGTTTAAAGTATATGCAAAAAGTCATGGCATATCAAACACAATGGTTTTGAATAAAATCTTTTGTCAAAATTTGAATTTTTTGAAGTACAAAGGGTTTAGAATAGTTTTATATCCGGTTTCCAGACCAAGACACACTCAAGGTTTCTCCCAAGTAGAGTTCCACTTAATTTTAGTCCGAAGTGTTATAATTCTATTTATCCTAATAGATTTTAGAAAATATCCAAGTATATATCCTTTGTTTTAATATGACATAAGTTCAACTACTATTGATATAAAACTTGTGTCTTTCATACATAAGGCTTTGACTAATAAAAGTCATATATTTCCCATAAAAAAAATGTAGGTCAACCGTATCCTTTGTCCAAATACTTTATCCAAACCCAATTTGAAGTGAAACTTCTTTTGTTTATTTACTTCATCAAACCCGATTTGTGACTAACTTGAAAACCGTTTTGCCCTTTATCAAAACAAACTCTCCTTGAACCTCTTTTCATTGCTCTTTTAATCAAACTCATAACTTAAAAAATTAACCTTTTGAGAAGGAAAAAAGGCTGTTTTTTATAGAAAAATCATTTCAGCACTTGTTCTCATGTTAAAACAATTACATCGTATCCTTATCTTTTCGTTGGGTCTTATCGTGTTTCCTATTCATTCTAACGATATAAGCATCGTTTGCATAATCCTACTTTATCTAAGTTCTAACCACGATTTCAATATTTATACAAGTATACAATACAACACATGTATATAAAATATAAAGGAAAATGGGTTAATGGGTTTACTAAGCCTACACCAGCTGATATATTGTAACGACCCGTTTGGTCGTTATGTGCGTTTTAACCATTTTACACCTGTTGACCCTTTTCCTAGCACCGTTAGAGTGCTTTTGACCTGGGGGGATGGGCGACACAGTTCTCGAGGTCATCGAGCGAGTCTTGATGAGATTTGAGGAATTTAGAACCTTATAGTGAAAAAGATTTGACCTATAGTTGACTTTTGGGTATACGAACCTTTGTGGGAATTCCGTCAATTTCATGAGGTTTGGAGGGTCGATTATGACTTAGTGGGATGGTTGGTTTGGTTCCCGAGGCATTCGGGAGCATTTTACACCCTAGGTTGGAAACTTGATTTTGGTCGTTGGGGGTTGACCGGGTCAAGGTGACCTCTGTTGAGAATTTGAGGCCGCGGGGGAGTTTGTAGCACGTTTTCACATGTGTCTGCATATTCCGTTTGTATCCGAGAGGCCTCGAATGGATGTCGAGATTTTGGGTGAACCGCAGATACGAGCTATTGTGTCATTAATGAGATCCGCCTCTATCATCTCAGGTCTCTCTTCCTAAAAACTCTCAAGCCAAATTTATCCCTCAGTTTTCCACTCCCTCATGTTCCCTCAATATGCATAATACTACACACACAACTATATAAACACATACACAGAGAAAAAAAAAAAAAGAGTACTCCCTCTCATAATTTGCACTCCATCCCTTTTTATTCTTCATCATGGAAATACACGGACAAAAAAAAAATCCAAAATAGAACACCTTGAATTCACTAAGATTTGAGTCTCGTATCTAGTTCTAATGTAATAGACTTGCAAGATTAAATTGTAATATCTAATCGAATTGTACAGTTGAGACATAATTGGGGATTTTATTGAATTGTCTGATGATTACAACAATGAACCAAATGATTACACAAGGGACTAAGTCGGAGAAATACAAACCAATACAAGAATATGAACTTCAATTGATCCTTGAACTCCAATAAGATCCTGTAATGGAGAATTTAGGGTTAAAGAGAGAATGAAGAAGAAGAAGAAGAAGAAGAAGAAGAAGAAGAAGAAGAAGAAGAAGAGAGAATGGGAGGGCAAATACCAGATTCAATAATTGCCTCCTACAGCTGTCCAATTGCGTATTTAACAACCTTCAACTATGCTTAATCTCAGCCACAAGATTCATACTTGAACGTCTAATCTGATTCGTCGACTAATTATCTAATCTGCACCGTTGATGACTCCACATGGATAAGTGACCCACTCAGCTGCCGCACATGCCCAGCTCGTGACCCCTTTCTACACTAAAACAACATTAATCCCCAAATCCCTAAATAAATTTAATCCCCAATTTTATTCAAACTATTCGAACCCTAATTCCTAATTTCATTCACAACAATATCCTCTCCTTCATAACGACCTTGTCCTCAAGGTCAGAAATGAGATGCAAATTTGGGAAATTGGGCCTTGATGTACCCCCAATCTTCCCAAGTATCTTCACCTGCGCTCAAATTCGACCAATGAACGAGGACCTTAACCTCGGTTGTATTGTTGACCTTTACCATACGATGCCGGAGTAGTGCTAAAGGTTGGATCAGTACTCCACTATCGACATCACAAGTTGGTAGCTGGGTTGCGGTGATGATGTCGGGACCAACGCGCCTCTTCAGTTGTGACACATGGAACACAAGGTGTATCTGAGATCCAGCTAGAAGATCTAAACGGTAAGTAACTAACCCCACCTTCTCAAGTATTTTGTAGGGTCCGTAAAATTTAGCACTAAGCTTTAGAGTCTTTTGAATAACAACTAAAGCTTGTTGATAGGGCTGAAGCTTCAGATAAACCAAATCACCCACTTGAAGGAGCCTGTCTGTTCTATTCCTATCATTGAAGAACTTCATTCGAGCTTGTGCCATTTTTAAGTTGTCCTTCAACTGTTGTATTAAATTCTGCCTCTGAGCTAGGCAAGCACCTACTTGAGTGTGAGTGGAATGAGGTAAGGACCCCATACGAATCTGTGGTGGTGGGTAACCATAGATAACCTCAAAAGGAGTGGTTTGAGTGCAGTATGATAATTCGTATTGTACCACCACTTTGCTAAGGGTAACCATTTCATCCAGTGTTTAGGTTGAGAAAATGCCATGGCCCTTAGATAAGACTCAAGATACCTGTTAAGCCTCTCAGTCTGACCATCAGACTAAGGATGGTAAGTAGTTGACATATTGAGTTTAGTTCCCATAGACTTGAACAAATGCTGCCAAAACTAGCTAGTGAAACAAATGCTGCCAAAACTGGCTAGTGAAGATTGAGTCCCTGTCTGACACAATGGACATAGGTAACCCATGAAACTTGTAAATTTCTTGTAAGAACACCTCAGACACCTCCTTAGCGGTATAAGGATGCCTTAGTGGTATAAAATGTCCATACTTAGTAAGCCTATCAATGACTACTAAGATAGAATTTTTATGACCAGATGATGGCAATCCTTCTATGAAATCCATGGCAATATCTTGCCATGGAAGCTCAGTTATGGGCAATGGTTGCAACAGACCAGGATAATGGACATGCTCAGTCTTAGTTCTTTGACAAATATCACAAGCTGCCACCCAAGCACCAACATCTCTTTTCATATTAGGCCAATAGAATACCATGCCCATCCTTTTGTAAGTACCTTATTGTCCTGAGTGACCACCCAAGGGAGAGGAGTGGAATGCATTGAAAATTTGGAACCTGAGATCTGTGGATTTGTCTACATAGATTTTCCCTTTGACCCTTATAATGCACCGATTTAGAGTGTAATCAGGTTTACTATTAGGATCTGTGATCAGTTCTGTTACCACCTGCAATGCTTTAGGGTCCAATTCATAACTCTGAGTGACCTCTAGCATCTAAGTTGGTTCTGCACTAGACATAACATGACAATCAGCATTTTCTTCTAGTCTTCTAGATAGAGCATCAGCAACCCTGTTTTCAGTGCCTTTCTTATACTGTATCTCATAGTCCAACCCAAGTAGCTTAGTGAGCCCTTTTTGTTGTAGTGCAGTATTCACCCTTTGTTCTAGCAAGTATTTGAGACTGTGGTGGTCAGTCCTTCTGATAAAGTGACCCCTTTGTAAATAATGTCTCTATCTATCCATTGCTGATAGTACAGCTATAGATTCCTTCTCATAGGTGGATAACCCTAGGTGTTTAGGTGCCAAAGCTTTGCTGAAATAGGCCAGTGGTCTGCACTCTTGCATTAGAACTGCTCCCATCCCTGTAGAGCAAGCATCTGTCTCAATGATGAAAGTTTTTGTGAAATCTGCTAGTGCCAACACTGGGGCTGTAGTCATTGCTATTTTTAGTTGTTCAAAGGCTTCAGAAGCACCTTCATTCCACTGGAAAGCATTTTTCTTCAATAAATCAGCTAAAGGCCTATTGATTATCCCATGATTTCTCACAAACCTCCTGTAATGGCTAGTGAGACCCAAGAATCCCCTTAAGGATTTAGGAATAGGCCATTTTGTCATTACTTTAATCTTGGTAGGGTCAGTAGCGCCACCTAGACCAGTGATAATGTATCCAAAGTACTCAACTTCAACACCTCTTGTAAGTGAAACCTGTGTTCTTGAACTGTAGCATTGTATACCAATATATCGTCAAAAAACACCAATAAAAAAGTGACTTAAATGCTCTCTAAATACATGATTCATGAGACTTTGAAATGTGGTTGGAGCATTAGTCAACCCAAATGGAATCACCTTAAACTCATAGTGCCCTAAATGAGTTCTAAAAGCTGTTTTGTACACATCCCCCTCAAACATCCTAATTTGATAGTATCTAGCCCTTAGATCTATTTTAGAAAACAGAGTAGATCCCTGTAACTCATCCAGTAGATCATCAACTAAGGGAATAGGGAATTTATCCTTGATTGTCATTCTGTTAAGTTCCCTATAATCTACATAAAACCTCTAAATCCCATCCTTCTTTTTGACTAGCAAACTGGTGATGAGAATGGAGAATGACTAGCATGTATTACTCCATTATCCATCATATCCTTAACTTGCTTTTCAATCTCATTTTTTTTAAAGAAGCTATATCTATAAGTTCTAATACTTACTGGTATTGATTCAGGATTTAATGGGATGAAATGGTCATGTTGTCTCTTGGGTGGAAGGCTTTTGGGCTCTGCAAACACGTATGGAAACTCCTGGATTAGTTGACTGACATCTGAAGGTATTTCTGTCTCTTTTCGCACATCTGCAGCTGAAATACTGAATAAATGAGCCCATAGAATGTGTTCTTTCCTGAGTAGTTGTCTGACACCATTGGCGGTCATGCTCTTAAGCTCTGCTTGATGATAAATCCCTTTTAACTCCACCCTTTTCCCTTTATGTGTCACCTGAACTTTATACTTCACAAAATGCAACAACACTGGATTGTGGCTCCTCATCCAATCCCCACCAAGAACCATGTCATTAGCCCCCATCCTTATGAGTCTCACAGAATCTTCAAACTCAATATCATGAATTTTCCATTTAAAATTGGGACAAGTATATAGACTTATTATGTGATTTCCATTAGCAACTGTCACTCTCATGGGTATGGCCTCCCTAATCACACATCCCAGCTTTTTAGCAGTCTCTAAGTCTAGAAAACTATGAGTACTGCCAGAATCCAACAATATGAACAACTTGTTCTTTTTATTTTCTCCTGTACGCCTGATAGTGTTTGGCATCTCTGTACCCGATAAGGCATCCAAACTAATAGCCCCATCAATGACTTCCCCATACTGAAATGATGCATTAAGTTCTTCTTCAATTGGTTCCATGATAGTATTCTCTGTTACTGCCACTCCTTGCCCCTCTTCAGTGATTTCTAAGCTAGCCTCCATAGAGTTCAGCTGTTTGTTCTTACACTGATGCCCAGTGTAGTACTTGTCCCCACACTTATAACACAATCCTTGTGCTCTTCTGGTCTCAAACAGTTTGTTTCCTAGGTTGCCCCCAGTGTTGGAAGTTGAACCTCTACTTCATTGAGTTTTAGCCCTTCTAGCATTAGAATCTAGCACATTCTCCTGATGTCTAGCTTTCTCCACTGCCTTCATGAAGGAATAAGGCTCCAACAGCTTTACTGTGTTCCTTATGTCTTCTTTAAGTCCTTCAATGAAGAATTCTAAAAAAAATTCTTCGGGGATGGTTGGGTTCCTGATTAACACCCATGCTTTTAACTGTTCAAACTTCTCTAAATACTCATTTTCCTTTTTGTTCTATTTTCTTGAATTCACCTATCAAATTGCATTTACTATTATCTGATTCAGCAAACCTCTTGCAAATTTCTTCAGTGAAATCTTGCCATCTAACTCTGCCTATGCTGATGTGATAAGAAAAATACTAGGATTCAGCCTTGCCACTGAGATGCAGCACTGCTGATTCCAACTTCTGTTGAGGATCTATGATGTTGTTGTACTCAAAGTATCTCTCACACTTCCTTAGCCAAGCACATGGGTCCACTCCATCAAAGTAAGGGAACTCCACTCGAGCACTGAACCCATTTCTCCCATTGAACTGCTTTTGTTTGTCAACCACCCTGGTCCTACTACCACTACCATGATTGTTCAAGGGCACAGTTTCAACTGGTCCAGTTCCGAGTATTCCTTGAGTGTTGGTTTGCATATTTTCACCTGTACCAGTTCCTAATGTTCCATTTTGAGGTGAAAACATCCTTTCCATCATCATATCAAGTTTCTTACCCAGATCCTCCAGTGTATTTTTAGTGTTCTCCGCCCTTTTATTAGCCTCTGTAACATGAGTCATAAACTGTGTGTCACGACTCAACCAGCCATGACTGGCACTTCCTAGTGGGCGAACCAATACGCCTAACCACCTACTCATTTACGGTCCTTTTTTAATTATTTAACCAATTCAATCAGTTCATAACAATTTAAACACAAGATTGGTCAAAAGTAGTCATGCCATAAAAAAAATGTAAATGCGGAAGTCCTAACTATTACAACCCCAAAATCCGAAAGTCACCATTTAAGAACTCTAATCCAAAACATGTCTAAGGAATTCATACTGTCTGAAACAAATAAACATCAATGTCTGGAATGGAAATAGACATTAGATAAAGGAAGATCTTTGGGCGTCCTGACATGGATAGAAGCTTACCCTCAATCTATCAGCAAATGGCCTCAACGCTAAATGTGAGGTCAGGTAGCAGTCTCTGGATCACAATCTGCACTCAAAAGAATGCAACAAGGTAGTATCAGTACAAACACTATGTACCGGTATATATCATAGGCCGACTAAGATTAGTATCATGCATGGATCACAAAATCAATAAAATAGACAAACCAGTCAATAGCACATAATCAGATAGCCAACACCAAGTGAAACAATGATATTAACAATCAAGTCAACCAATGATATTAACAATCAAGTCAACGGAACCAAGAAATGGAATAAACCTCCCAACAACATTCTCACTTACTTAGCCACTGATCACTCATGTACATACATGCTAATTGGTGTCTTTTCCCAATAGCCATGACTTGTGTAGCGGTTCGATATTTTTTCCGATTCGCATTTGCACTTGCCTCATTTAAAAAGGAAAGTGTCCCGGGGAAGTACGGTTGTCAATCGTATCGGGAAAAAGGAAAAATATACCTCTACGTAATGGTACTCTAAATGGATAATGTTTTAGAGTCGCCACCTAATTTTTAGAAAATTAGGAAAACCAATTCGAAAAGGGTTCATTTAAAACGGTTAAATTTTAAAAGAAACCTAACCTAACCAAAGTATGGGTAAGGGTTCTGGTGATCCCCCGGGGAAGGTGTTACGCACCACAGTATTAAGGATCCATAAAATACGGTTGACCTACGGGTTCTAATAGTATGCCTTTGTAGATATAAATTGCTTGTGATAAAAACAGTTTTTGTTTCATAATTCCACAAATAGAAATTAGTCATTCGTGCTAAAAACACTCCTTTTCAAGAAACGAAAAATGGTAGAGTTTTGCCCAAAATTAGGCCTTTATTTTTTATTTTTTTATTTTGGACTAGAACACCTAGGTTAAAACCCGAAGGCGTTAACCCAAGTAGAACACTACGTAAGCCCACCCGAGTTTAGAAAAAGGTTTTTTAGAAAAAATATTTTTTAAGTAATAGAAAATAGTTCTTATAGGCATACTAATATACTCCATAGGTTAGCCATATTTGTAGAACTTTTATCCAATTCTTGTTTTTAATCTTTACAAAAAGTCTCAAAGTTATCTCATTAGCCTTTTTAATAGTCAAAACAATTCACGCAAAATGATAATCCAAGTTTAGCAAAATATCTTTTCCAACTCAAGTTTCAAATCAATCATACTAGTCTTAAAGTTTGCCTATAAGTTCAAAATCATATCAAAGGTATCCAAAATCCTCAAAATCATCTGCAATCCTAAATTTGCCTAAACGATTTTTTTTTTTAAAAATTGAAAATCAATTTTAGTAAATCTTAGGCGTGATAATCTCATTCAGGGTTCCAACAAACATACATATATATAATCAAGTAAATAATATAAAGAGTAGGGAATTGGGCCGACCAAGCCCAAGAGAAAAATGCATAAATAAATATTTTCGCTCCAAATTATGCTTCAATGCCTTAGTCCTTCCATGATAGGGGTTGACTCGATTTAGAAATGTTAGTGGGCCTCGAAAGATCCACCAACAAATTGGGGAGGCCACAAAAGATAGGTGTACAAAACATTAGTAATAGGCCCAGGTCAATTATTTAATTTACAAAGCAAAAAAAAAATGAATTACAATACTTTTAAACCAATCTCATAATTATCATACTTATAAATAAAAGGACAATTTATGCAAAAGGCCCAATAGTTGCTAAACTCACAAGAACTAAGGTGTTTTATTTATATATATATGTATCAAAAGCTAACAAGAATGAATAAATCACACTAAACCTATCAACACAATGTCAAAATTCTGACTTAAGTTACTATATTTTTTATTTTTTTTATCAATTTTAATTAACCTAAAATCACTTAGCATTGTCAAAAATAGTAATAAATCCATAGGATACTCACTTAATCATGTAAACAAAGTTAGCCTAGCACATACTCCTTTTCAACTACACAAGCATCATAAATAATATATAATCATAACTTAAAATGAAATAAGGGATGGAATCTCTTTTTCTTATTTTTATCGATTTAACTAACCTAAAATCACTTAACATTATCTAAATCAAACTTCTAATTTATTTTCATTTTTTCAAATAGTAATAAATCCATAGGATACTCACTTAATCATGTAAACAAAGTTAGGCTAGCACCTAATCCTTTTCAACTACACAAGCATCATAAACAATATATAATCATAACTTAAAATGAAATAAAGGATGGAATTTTTTTCTTATTTTTTATCAATTTAACTAGCCTAAAATCACTTAACATTGTCTAAATCAAACTTCTAATTAATTTTCGTTTTCAAATGGTATCAAATTCACATAATATCCACTTAAACATCAAGCAAGACTAAATTATCAAAGAATTATTTTTAACTAACACAAGTATCATAATAAATATATAATCATAACTAGAAATGAAATAAAGGATATCAATTTAACTAACCTAAAATCACTTAACCTTGTCTAAATCATACTTCTAATTTATTTTCATTTTTTCAAATGGGATTAAATTCACATAATATCCACTTAATCATCAAGCAAGACTAAGCTAGCAAAGAATTATTTTTAACTGACACAAGTATTATAATAAATATATAATCATAACTAGAAATGAAATAAAGGATAGAATGAGAGGTTACCTTTTCATGGGGCAACCTAAAGATCAAAATTAGGATTGGTTCAATCTACTTCAAGTACCAAACACTTCACAAATATTTAAACCGCTTTTTCTTTTAATTTTTTTTTCTCTTTTTCTATATGTATATCTTATATTTGTATCTTTTATTGCTAAGCTTTGAATATATAAATCAAATTTTAGATTTTACGATGCAAAATTTGAACTCTTTTTTTTTTCGTTTTTCTCTTCTTCTTTTTTTTTTTCCTTTTTTTTTTCTCTCTTTTTCCCAAAAATAGAAGAAGAAGATTCCCCTTTTTTTTCTCTCAAAAAATGTCCCCCCAAAAAAAAAATGATCTCCTTTTTTTAATGTCCATCCCTTCTATTTGTAAGCAAGCCAATTTAGAATTTCATGGACAAAAATAGGCCATGTGGCCATAGCTTTTCCCCCAAAATCCTTATTCAAATTTTTAAAAATCATCCAACTAAGCAATTAGAATTCTATGGACAAAAATAGGCCACTTGGCCGTACTTTTCCCCCAAAACCCTTATTCAAATTTCCTAAATCATCCAACTAAACATTTTGAATTCTATGAATAAAAATAGGCCACTTGGCCCTACTTTTCCCCCCAAAATCCTTATTCAAATTTTCAAAATCATCCAACTAAGCATTTAGAAATCTATGGACAAAAATAGGCCACTTGGCCGTACTTTTTCCCCAAAAAGACCCTATCCAAGTAGTACCAACAAAGGTACAAATGGATAAAATCCCCTTCTTATTTTTTATAAAAATGTAGCATAGTTTTTTATATAGTTTTAGGTTAATTAGTCTAATACGCCCCTTGTAAAATAATATTTTGACAAATCAAAAATTATAATACGTCGTTTTAAAATACGAGCTTCAAAACGAGCCCAATATTGATATACTTCCGAGCAATATTTAAAAATGTGCAAAAATGCGGTCAAAATGAGCCGTAATTCATACATCATTTTTAATTAACAATTTTCCCGAGTTAGACGGAGCGGGATATGTATCTTCTTTTAAAATCATGTTTGTGAAAGTAAATAACTCATAATTTCTTGTAATTGTTAATTTTTATGAAACTAATAATTAAACGTCAATTTTTGCAATTTTCTCGGGATTTTTAAATTTTAAATTTTGAAGGTGCATCCTTGCTCCGTCTTTGACTCGGTAATTTTGAAAATTAAAATATGCGTTTTATGAGGTGAAAATTAGGTATCAACAATTGCCCCTTCGGAGTTCGAGGATGGCAAGGCCATCCTTGAGCTACGAATTTGACAATCCTAATTTTTACCGAATAATAGAAATTACAACCTTTTTCCACAAAATTTCGAAAGTATGGCCGGACCCCTATTTCTGGGCTTTCTACATATCTCGGGTTACATGAGAATTCAGGCCGTTTGTAGTTCTGACCTTATGAAGACTATGAAAATAAAGAGTTTTCTTTAAACTACCTCGAGGTGTCTCGAGACAATTACAGGAACATGGCCGAGCCTCGAATTTTAAGTAGCCTACAAATCCCTGGCTTTGGGAATCAGGCCAATTGTAGTTCGACTCGATAACCCGAAAAGGAATATCCCTTTATGTGGGAATCCCTTTGACTGTTTCCGGTGAAAAACCGGACCGGAAGCGGTTTTCAAAAGATTTATGAGTGCAGTTGCTTGAAGTGATGTTTCAATCTCAGTGTAGAAAGCTTGACTCTCGTACACGATTTTTGACCCATTGCCAAAGAAAAGTTTCATGTTTGCTCCGCATGTTTTGAATCCAGCTTTTGCTTCCACCTCGGTAGCTTGTATCTCATTTCCAAATGTTGATTCCTGCGTGTTAGTCTTTTTGAAAATCTTGATTTTAATGTAGTCATACCTGAGTCGCATTTTTCCTTTTTGTTGTCATTGAAGTCATCCTCCAATATTATGTCCGTCTTTTCGCCAATGCTTATCCATCTTCTTTTTTTTCTCCTGTAAGTGTGTGTTTTTCGTGTATTTTTTCGAAAAAACAATCTACTTTAGATAATAATCATGATAATTTGACCCGCTTTTTTTCCGTCATTTTCAGATGTTTTCATTGTTCAATGATAACTTCCATTGGGATCTGGGTCGGGCTATACAGCATTTTTGCTAAACCTACACACCCCAGTCCGGTTGTCATTTTCGTAAGCAAGATGCTACTAATGAAAATCATGTTTTCAAGTGCGGGGTCATATTTGTTTCTTATGACATCCGCCACCCCTAAAAATTTGGACTCACTTCATTTTCACATACTGCGGTGATTGTCGCAAATCTGGTGTCGACTGCATCGTTATCCTCACACGAAGCTTGCGGTATACCAGTTCGGGACTACATCACTTATAGTAAAAAATACCCAAATGTAGACTGCACATCAGAGTGCAGTATCATATTCCTTTCATGATGACTACTAACCTCTGTGTCTAGAATTACAACATTTAGTCAGGATATTCAAGTTAACTACTGCATACTCAAGTGCAGAGCCTTTTCTCATGACTAACACTATCCCTGAACCATAATTACGTTAACTTGAAATAAACTGCAATAGCGACCGCAAATCTTGATGTAGGAATCACATTCGTATTTCAACGATTGTGGACATCAACCTCGGAATTACGCTACCTATTTTTGGCTATATATATGGATGATGACTCAGCCCCTTTCGGCACGTAGTCGTTTAATCCATATCGTCATCTTGAGGAATGAAGCTTACCTCGGTGGTAAGACTGATACCTTCCTTTTTTGACTCCGGGGAAGAATACCCGCCCGTCGACAGGGTTCACATCTTCCAAAAGGACTAGACTCGATTGTGAATACGGCATTTCAATACCGATATCAACGCGTCGTCTTCAAATTTTAGATTTTTATGACGTCTAATCAGTCAATGTATCAAGGCAAGCCATGCGACGTCTAGGCCGGGGTCTCAATACCTTGACACAATACTGTTTAGTGGAGACCAAGCTTTTGGTAAATCGTGATTATATCTTTCAGTAGTCTTAAAATTTCCTTTTGTAAAAATCTTTGTGCTCTGCAAAACGAACTAACTTATCAACGTAAAGCAAACTTTACTTAGGGAGGACTTCGTTACCCTTTTGTATACTCTTCTGTGCCACTATTCCTCAAAGCTTCTTCTTCACTTGGCTTGTTGTTGTTATCTTGTTTTAAACATCTTAGCAAACAAGTTAGTGTAAAAACATCCATGCTTGTTTGTTCCTGCATCCACAGAAAAATTTGTCAGTTTCCTATATGGTCGACCGCTCTCTCTGCGCATCGACTTCTTCCGTTCACACTTCGGCAGGAAAGGATGCTCATTTTCCTAAGAATCTTTTATTTTTCTAGCAGAGCTGAAAAGTTTTTGGGCGATGATTTTGGAAAATATAAGTATTTTTGGTACATTATATATGTCTCGAAAATGATATATTTTATACTCGCCCTTTTAATGTCATGACAGTAGTTACTCAAACAAGGCCTTTCGTCTCTTCTTTTTGACCTGTGAAATTTTCGAATCCCTTTCGAAAATTTTGCCCTAGTTTGTATGCATCTTTCTACCAACTCGAATTTCGCTCTTCCGAAGGAATTTTTGAGACCCTCTCAAAAATTCTGCCCCAGTGTAAGTGCGTACTTGTCGATTCTTGATTTTACCGTGCTTGAGGAATTTTTGAGATTTTTCTCAAAAATTCTGCCCCAGTAAGAAGTTCTAATTAGTTCGTTCCTTTGAACTAATATATTTAAAGAATTTTTTAGGTCCTCTCAAAAAAAAATTCCCCAGTTTCCTTGTGGGGTTGTCTTTATCTCTCTCTTGCTAAAGCCTTTTGAGGTTTCCTAAGGTTTATTGGAAATTTTATTTGGAATGACCGAGCTCGGGAGAGCGCCTACCTATCCTAAATGAGAATCAGGTCATAACGTAGTTCAAAATACATAATTTTGGATTTTTGGTTTAAAGCGACCGAACTTGGAAAAGCACCTACGTATCCCCTTATAGGTATAGGGAATCAGGTCTTCGCGTAGTTCGTACATAATTTGGATTTGGTTTTTCTAAGAAAAATGCAAAATTACAAGCAAAGGTAATGCAATTAAAGTAACATAAACTATAAAAACTCTAAATCTTCGTAGTCATCTTCTTCTTCATACGTAGTATCTCTTGATGGCATCTGAATTGATTGCTCTTGGCCACTCTTGACCATCCATCTCAGCAAGTACCACATTCCTCCCCGACGCATACCTTTCGCACCATATAGGGCCCTTGCCAGTTTGGTGCAAACTTTCCTTTGTATTTTTCTTGATTAGGGAATATTCGTTTGAGCACTAATTGCCCAATTTGAAAAACCCTAGTTCTCACATGCTTGTTGAAAGCTCTCGCCATTCTCTCTTGGTACAATTGACTATGGCAAACGGTAATCATTCGCTTTTCATCTATCAAAGCCAGTTGCTCATACCTCTTGCGGATCCATTCTGCATCTTCCAACTCAGCTTCTTGTATTATTTGAAGTTAAGGGATTTCTACTTCGGCTGGTATCACTGCTTCAGTGCCATATACCAACAGGTATGGATTGGCCCCGGTTGAAGTTCTGGCAGTAGTGCGATATCCTAATAATGCATAAGGCAGTTGTTCATACCAGTCTTTGTAGTTATCAGTCATCTTCTTGAAGATCTTCTTGATGTTGATGAATTAGCAGATTCAAGTCGCCAATTTCCTGAAGATTTTGCACATCCCTGTCAAGGGCTAAATGTAGACCCAAGATACATGCTTCGTATTCTGCCATGTTGTTGATGCAACTGAAGTTCAACTTGGCGGCCACTGGATAATATTGTCCTAAGTCTGAAACCAAAACGGCTCCGATTCCTGATCCTTTAAAGTTGACTGCTCTATCAAATTATGCTTTCCAGCCTAATTCATCTTCATTTTTGTCGCCCTCAATTGTTATTATTTCTTCATCCGGGAAGTAAGTCCACAAAGGTGCGAGATTGTCATCTATCGGGCTTCCGGCCAGTGGATCTGCCAATGCTTGCCCCTTAACTGCTTTATGTACGATTTATTGAATGTCAAAATCGCTTAACAAAGATTTGCCATTTGGCCAATTTCCCTATTGGCATAGGCTGGCGAAAGATGTACCTTAGGGGGTCCATTCTTAAGATCAAATGAGTCGTGTATGCGGCCATATAATGTCTTGACTTCTGAGACACCCAAGTTAGAGCGCAACACGTCTTTTCCACCAAGAAATAGCTAGATTCACAGGGTGTGAACTTCTCACTGATGTAATAGATGGCCCTCTGTTTCTTGCTTGTTTCATCATTTTGTGCCAACATGCACCCAAAAGCATTTTCTGATACTGACATGTAAAGCAGCAAAGGACTTCCCGGCCTTGGGAGGACCAAAACGGGTGGATTAAGGTATCTCTTGATTGTGTCAAAGGCTTTCTAACAGTCTTTCGTCCATTTAGTTAGAGCATCTTTCTTGAAGAGTTTGAGAATTGGTTCGATGGTTACTGTGGACTGGGCGATGAAGCATCCAATGTCATTCAACCTTCCTAAAGAAACTCATGACCTTTTTCTTCGTTCTTGGCGATGGGAGTTCTTGGATTTCTTTGATCTTTGTGAGATCTAACTTAATACCACGACGACTGACTATGAATCCTAGTAAATTTCTAGCAGGCACTCCAAATGTGCACTTTGCAGGATTCAACTTCAGATCATACTTGCGGAGTCTGTCGAAGAATCTTCTTAAGTGCTTAAGATGACCATCACCCAAAAGCAAGTCTCGATGACGACGTAGTCCACATACACCTCAATCTCTCTATGCATTATATAATGAAAAATGGCAATCATCGCCCTCATGTAAGTAGCGCCGGCATTCTTGAGCCCAAAAGGCATTACCCGGTAATGATACACTCCCCATGGTGTGATGAACGCCTTCTTCTGAGCATCTTCTTCATCCATCAGCATCTGATAATAGCCTGCGTAACAATCCACAAAAGATTGCACCTCATGCTTGGTGCAGTTATCAATGAGTATGTGAATGTTCGGGAGTGGAAAATTATCCTTTGGGCTAGCGCGGTTAAGATCACGATAATCCACATAGATCCTTATTTTCCCATCTTTCTTTGGTACCGGGACTATGTTTGCTAACCATGTCGGGTACGGTGTCACCTCAACAACTCCCGATTGAATCTGTTTCTCTACTTATTCTTTAATTCGAATGCTGACATCAGGCTTTGGCTGCCGGATTTTCTGTTTTACCGGGGAAAATCGTTCAAGGATCGGCCACCTAGGTAATAATGTTCGTACTCAAACCCAGCACATCAGCGTATGACCAAGCGAAAACGTCTTCATATTCTTTTAACAAACTCTGATACCCTTCTTTCTCAGTTTCTGACAAATGCACACTTATTCTAGTTTCCCGGAACAACTCTTCATTTCTTAGATTAACTACCTCTGTTTCCTCTAGGTTTGGCGTTAGTCTGTTCTCGTATTCCTCTTCGACATCTATCAACACTTCTGGTTCAATTATCTCTTCTTCTTGATCGTCGTTTTGTTCGTCGTCGTTTTACTTGTTTCGTAACATGTAATGACATTATTTGTAGCCTCTGTATTATTACTGTAAAATAAAATAAGAGCGATACAAACTATGGTCCTGACTCGGAATGGAACACCGAGCCATTTCTGTTATTAAACAACATGTAATAAGGAAACATGAAAAGGCGACAAGCCGAGCCTTAAAGCCGACTCTCGCCGTTTTTTCTAAAAATGAGCATTCTTTCTACCGCAGAATGAACAACGGGGTAGAAGTCCATCCACTTGTTGTTTCCCCTGGCTCAGTTCAGCGAATCTCCAATGCTTCGAAGCATTCTTCAATGATGGCTGTGTATTCCTCTTCCCAAAACAACATCCTTAAACCCTCTTCTGGGTCTTTGCTATTATGACTCAATGGGCATATTGTGAAGGACTGGTATAGATGAGGGAACGGCTTTCTCATTTCAACGGGACCTCTGGGTCCATATTCTACTTCTTCTTCTTCTGCCTCACATGGCTTGTATCCGACCCTAAATCGATATTTCCCAGACCTTTCCTGGGCTTAAACCCACTCTTTATCATAGTTGTAGCAACCGTTTTGTAGACCAATGGCATAGGGATATATTCATCATCTCCCCTATGATCTATCATGGCTAGTTCAACAGTGTGAAAATCAGCACCAACTGGTGACTTCTCTATGACTGGTACAGAGTTGTCCGGATAGTTGTGAACACTTCCATTACCGTGAATCATGACTTCTTGATCATCCCATATAAATTTGAGAGACTGGTGCAATGATGATGCTACAACTCCAGCGGCGTGTAACCAAGGTTGTCCCAATAATAAGTTATAGCTTTTTTTGATATCCATGATGACGAATTGCACTACGACCTCTGCGGGACCCATTTGTATATGTAGATCTATTTCTCCAATTGGGTCGCTGGTTGTGCCGTCATAAGCTTTTACATTTGTTCGACTCTGGCAGATTTTACCAATATCATACCCGAGTTGTTTCAAAGTCGTCACAGGGCATACATTCAAACCAGCCCCTCCATCAATCAGCACTTGAGGGATAATCTTGTCATGACATTTGACTGTTATGTGCAAGGCTTTATTGTGATACTTACCTTCCCTTGGTAGTTCATCATCAGAAAATGATAGCCTATGCGCTCATACAACATACCCCACGATCTCAGCTAATGTTTCACTTATAGTTTCGGCAGGCACTTGGACTTCATCCAAAGCTTTCATTAAGGTTAAGCGACGTTGAGACAAACTAAGTAATAATGACATTACTGATATCCTGGCAGGAGTCTTATACAGGTGCTCAATAATCAAATAATCCTTGACTGGCATTTGCCTCTAAAAGTTTTCAGCTTCGCCTTCAGTGATCGGCCTTTTCTGAGGGTTTTCGAGATGTGGCGCTTCGAGCACAGGCTCTTCTGGAGCATAACACCTTCCAGATCTGGTCATACGCACAGGCTCTTCTAGAGCATAACACCTTCCAGACCTGGTCATACCCTGGACCATAGTGTCTATCTGTTTTCCTTTATTAACCATTGTCATATTCGGTGGTTTGACCACAAAAGGTGCATTCTCAACTAGTCCTGATGTTTTGAGTATGAATGGCTCGTTCTGAATTCGAGCGACTGTTGAGGGATATTTGAGCACGAAGGGCTCTTTCTTGGCTACCGCAGATGCCTCATATTTCTTTGCCAAACGGTTTAACACTTATTTTCACTCTTGTAAAGAGAACGAGGCGACAGTGCTTTCCAACCTTTCAATATCTGGACGAATTATTGCAAGTCTCTCTTCCCATTCATCGCCTCTTTCTATCATGTGAATTTGGTTCCCTCCATGTTTTGGAAGAGGATTTGTGTCCACATTTGGAGGTGTTGGTTCCAGGATAAGCTCATGATTGTCAATCATATCTTGTAGTTTGTGCTTTAAGTTTATGCAATATTCGGTAGTATGGCCAACTTGGTTAGAATGATAGGCGCAAGTGAAATTCGGCCTGTACCATCGATCCATGGGATTAGCAGGTTTTGGTGGAATAGCATTCATTCGCCCGGTGTCTCTTAGTTTGGCAAACAAACTAGCTCTTGATTCTGGTAAAGGAGTGAATACTCTCATAGGTTTCTTTTGGGGTGCCTCATAGTTTGCTGGGAGAGGTTGGTTTTGGAAAGTCTAGTTTTGTGGGGATTGGTTATTGGGTGCTGCCATTCGATAATTTGGTCGTAGAGCTCGGTTGCTAGGTGCTAGTATTTGATAATTTGGTTGTGAAGCTTGATAGATAGGTTGTGCGTAGCACACAGACATTGGACTATATGGGGTCAAAGTGGTTATATAGTTGGTTGGTGGAGGTGATTGGTAGTTATCTTGACTTTTGTGGGTTATCTCTTTTCCTCGACTATTTGGGCTAGTAGTCCTAGAAACATAGGCTATATCTTCTCTCTTCTTCTTGCCACCTGCGGCATCAGATGCACCTGATCTGTTTAGTACATAACAATCCTGCTGGTCTTGAGGCCATCTTCGATATCTTCCCCAACGGCGACTAAATCTGCACCCTTTCGTAGTTATCATTTTATCAAAGCAGTCAGCGTCTTGGTACCGTATAAATGCAGCTACAAGCTCAGCTTTAGTCATAGGTGGTTGTACACGTGCCGCCTCATCTCTCCAGTGACTGGCATATTCTCTGTAGGTTTCAGTTGATTTTTGATGAATTTTCTCCAATGAGAAGCGATCAGGCACATTTTCCACATTGAAGCGGAATCTTTCCATGAATGAATTTCCTATCTCTTCCCATGTCTTCCATCAACTGATGTCTTGAGAGATAAACCATTCCATGGTTGTTCCTGACAGACTTTGACTAAATAATCTCATGAGCAACACTTTATTTCCGCCATTTCCAACCAACTGGTTGCAATAAACCCTCAAGTGGGCTCTGGGATTTCCCGACCCATTAAAGTGATCAAATTTGGAAATTTTGAAGCCTTCTGGTAGACCCAGGTCTAGATGAATGCACAAATCAGAGTACTTCAGTCCTTCTTTCTTTTTAGAGCCATGTTCTAATTCAATAATTTTCTTCCCCATTTCCTTCTCGATTTTGTCTATTCTTGCCTCAAAGAACATTTCCATGTTCTCCAGTTCTGGCGAAGAGTCGATATGGGTGGCATGGTCTTGAAAAGTGACATTTGTTTGTACGGGATGGATCACAGGGGCTCCTGTTGCCTGAGGGGTTTGATAAGCATTTGTGTTTGTAGCGTGAGCGGGTGTTTGAAAAGCTGGTGTTTGGTGGGAGGAATTCCCCCACATAGGTGGTTTTTCGGCACAGTGGAGTTACAAAAGTAGCCCCAGTCTGGGTTTGTGGGAAAAGGCCAGGAATTGGTAAGTCCAGATTTGGGAAAATGGGTGGAGGTCTTCTAGCCTTAGCATTAGTAGCATTCTCCTTTTCGGCCCTCAGGCAAGCTGCTTCTTCTCTAGCTTTAACTACTTACCTCATCAGCAGGCTAACAACCTCTTCCAAAGGCATTCCAGCTATGTCAGCAGTCGGGGTACCCTCAACTAAAGTAGTTTTTTTCGGTGGCGAAGTCTCAGGCATGTTAATCTTCTTGGGGTTTAAGGACGCTGCGGCAGCTTTTGATCAGGTAACCGGTGCTAGCGAATCGACCCCTGTCTATAAGAGAAAACAACTTAAAAGTTCCCAAGTTAGCGTTAGGTTTAAGCACCAAACACAAGATATCATGTTGTTTGCAGTTTATAGCACATAGATTCATATATTTTGTTTCAACTCTTGACTAATCCACATTCCAAAGTTATTTTGGTCTTTTAGTGTTTTTAGGAATATTAATTTTTTAGTAAGTGGTCTTTATGGTTGATTTGCTTCTACCGTCTTGTACTTAAGGGGAATTTAGATTTTTATTACAAAAGGACCGAGTCTTAAATAGACTGCCCACGTATCCAACCAAAGGGAAATCAGGTTCATCCGTAGTTCAGGCATACACAAAAAAGGTTTTTTCCTATGCTATCCAAAACTTAGTTTTTCTACCCTGACCAGGCCTTAAGTAGGCTTCCCACGTATCCCCAATGGGACGTCAGGTCGGCGTGGTTCCGTTTACATAAAAAAAAAAAAAAAGGAAAGAGATACTCTATCTTATTGAAAGCAGTAAAGGGATACTTATTTTTTTCTACCCTAACCATACTAAGCAAGTCTTCATTGTCTTCTTCATCTCCATCTTCTATCCTTGTCTTCCCGCGGCAATCCAAACATGGTCTTCATTCACGAGATGTTCCAGTTCAACCTTGAAATTCACACATTCTTCAATGTCGTGGCCAGGGCGGCCATGGTGATACATGCAAACCCTTTCTCTTAGAGATCTTGGGCAACCCTGATAGGTTTATGGCACTGCTCTTATCTTCTTCACGCTACATAGTAGAGAGTGAATCCTGGCGTATGACTCTTCGAATTTGGAAAAGTCGCTTCTCCAGAACCTAACCTTTGATATCTTTTCTAGATAGTTTCTTCCTTGGTCATGGGTCACGAAAGAGTGGGGCCCCCATAGTTGGCTCAATCTTCCTTGGTCAGTCCATTGGATAAGCTTTCTTTCCAATGTTCCACACTCATTGGCCGTATGGCCTGACTGACTCCGGTGGTAGAGGCATCTCCTGTAAATCATATAAGAAGCATATGGCGGCAACAGATTTGGGCTCTGCGCATACACTCCAAAGCTCCCCAAAGTCTCCAAGAGTTCTTGTTTGGACAATTCTACTGGCCTACCCCAATTGTGTGATCTTGTGCCCTTACGAACAATTGTGCACGAAACTGGAGGTTCCTTACAGATTGGGGATAAGCAATTCATCATTTCCATAAGGTATGGGGTCAAGCCCTTCTTGTTGACTGAGCGGAACATAATCCCCAAGTGGCGCTTCCAGTGCCTTTCCCCGTTTTACCCGATTGGCCGGGTGTTGCTTAGTTAGTTCCTCAACATAAGCTAGGAGGGTTTCTGCTTCTTTCATTTTCTCGTTGGCCACCTTAGTAGTTTGGACATCTTCTTTCATTCTAGCAGTAGCCAGGGCCATTCTATCATCCCATTGTCGATTTTTCTCATTTGTCGCTTCCATGTTCTCGTCGTCATTGACTAGGTTGAAGTAAGGAGAAGTCGCACTCATGCTGTCTGGAGTCTTCATTTCCTATTAGCAAATCAACCTTTTAAAAGTGGAGCTAACTTTGGTTTTAGGGGTTATTTTCTTGGTTTTTCTTTTGGGTAGTGACCGGAATATAGACCAATCAAGAGTTTCACACAGCAGTTATATCAAATAAGCATGTAGACAGTATATAATTCGCTTTCCTATGCCTTGTTGCTCCAAGGCTACTAACATATGAAGCAGAATTGTGCCATATGTAAAACAAATGTATTGTTCCCAAAATAAAAATCCCAGTGCTTTTCATAAATAGTATTTTCCCAAGTGGGATTACAAGGCTTTTAAAATAAATACAATAATCAGAAAAATCCACTCCACGGACAAAAATCTGCTCTCTATCAGCTCACGCCTTCTTGGCCTTTCGGGGGCCGATCTGAATGGCTACATGGGCTGGCATCAATGTTGTCCCGATCCACTGACCTCTTTGGTCGTCAGTCTGACGTCCCCATATCTATGGCCTCCTTACCAAAAGTGTCAAGCCATTCCAAGTTCTTCAATGAGGCATCTGCCTCGTCTGTCAAACTCTTAATTATCTCTTGGTCATATTCTGTTTTTGCTTGATGATCCATTTCTCTTCCTTCCATCCGTCGTTTCATTCTTCTAACCTAAATTATATTCGCGGCTTCCCTATCTACGGGAAATTTGTATAGATACGGTCCTGGGGTGGCAGCACTGACTAACTCGGCCCTGAGCCACCCGTAGTAGTTTTCATCATGACTTGGATTGTTTGGATCTTCATCCAACTTATCTTCCTTTATCACATTCTTCCAATCTTTTTAAGCATCTTTTATACTTCGATACGACCTTCTTCATAATCTCCTACAAACTCTCCCATATTACCCACATTCGGAATAACCTGTCTCATACCAAACTATCTAAGTACTCTCAATGGTGCGTAGGGTTTGATTCCCCTAATGTCCATAAGCGGTAGATATGGACGCCTATGGCTCTTAAACACAAATAGTCTTGGAATGAAAACCAGGTACCCTCCATCTGATATGTTCTTCTCTTAGTCTGGGAAAAATGTGAGCCCATCCTTTTTTATCTTGAACCCCACAAGGCATAGCAGCGACTCCCAAGTCATCCTCTCTTAGGGCCGGATCTCAGCCAGTAGATAAATCGTTCTTATCTAAATGCTTAAGTATCCACCATTGAACTAAGATGTTGCTACCCTGGAAATAATAATAACAGTACCCGATATTTCCCCGAAGCTCGGTATATATCTGATAAGATAATAGGGATGATGGCAAAATATTTGGTAAGCCCATTCGTCGTAACTCCTCTAAGAACAGCATGGGCAATAAAGACAACTCGCGTGTCAATAACTAGGGAGGCATTTAGTGGAAATACCATGGTTCCCAATAGGCAGGTGATAAAGGCTAGTGTTTGGTTGGCTTCCCAGGATTGGAGTGAGGAAAACTCAAGGATGTGGTTCTCATACCCCTGTTTGGATGAATACCTCCCATATAACTCTCTAAAGGCTATAGTGGGTCATTGTGCCCAATCAACTTTGTTGATAGCAAACATGTCACGACCCAACTAGTGGGCCATGGCGGGTACCCGGAGCTGACTGCCGAGCACCACTCATCATGTTATCTATCATACTCAACCTGGACATACATCATTCTTAACACAAGACTTATCATGAAACAATCTCCAAATATATCCCCAAAACATTTATATGTGCATAAGCCCACTAGGCTACAAAAATGATACACAGAATATATGACGAAGAGGTCACATAGCATCTACAACCCATACATAAGTATCTACGAGCCTCTAACTGGAACACTGTAATCATAAGGACGAGACAGGACCCCGCCATGCCCCAATATGTACACAAAATAATATACCAAGAAGTGGCGACTCCAGAGTAGTGGAGTGCTCCTGTTTCTCCGCTGAGGAAGCTCCTAGGAATCCGGTCCGTCCCCTTG
Source organism: Lycium ferocissimum (assembly GCF_029784015.1). Classification (NCBI taxonomy): domain Eukaryota; kingdom Viridiplantae; phylum Streptophyta; class Magnoliopsida; order Solanales; family Solanaceae; genus Lycium; species Lycium ferocissimum. The sequence goes on along the minus strand of NC_081345.1, from coordinate 57,243,465 downwards.
TCTACCTGTGGGCATGAACACAGCATCCATAAAAGAAAAGGACGTCAGTACGAATAATGTACTGAGTATGTAAGGCATGTATATCAACATAATAAAGAAAAAAAAGAACATGAGATGAAGAGATAACCTGTAACTGATTGCCTCTTAAGGCGGAATCATGCATGCCAACAAAAAAAACATCATATCATGTATACATATATATAAACTGCCCGACCATATAGGTACGGTGTGATCATCATTAGCCCGCGTCCGGGCCTCCCGCGTCCGGGGTAAACAACTCAAGCCGCCCACTAGTGGTGTCTACCCGGTCATATAGGCACGGTGTAATAATCATCATAGCTTCCCACTATGCCCATCGTAGTGGTGACTGCCCGACCAATTAGGCACGGCGTAATCTTACATAAACATAATACGAAGCATGCATGAGAGCTCAAGTAAAAGCTATAACTCTATCGGAGTGACGTAAGGTCGGAAACCTCCGATTACATTATGGAATAATCATCATCGCTACGTCTCACCTTGAAGGAACTAATATCATGAGGTGAGGCAACAACAAGAAATAACATCAATGGAATCATAAAGATAGGATTAACAAGCTCATAATAGCATCATTTTCATCATCATTATCATGGAACATATCTCGTTTCTGTCTCATAAGAAGCTCTTAAGAATCATGAACTTTCAACTTTTGGGATGTAAGAAGGTCATGGAATATATGAAAGATAGTAATATAAGAGTCATGCCTTAACAAAAGAAAGGGACTAGAGTTACATACCTTTACGTGTCCTTAATGACTAAGCATTCTCCTTCCAAGCTCACAACTCTACATTCAAGAGAATTCGTACTACATTAGATCATTAGAAACATGCTTAAGGCTAAGCTAAGGTGACTAAGAGCTAAAGAAAATTGGGTAGCATTTCCTTTGTTTCAACAACTTCCTCCATATAATAAACAACTCCCAAACATCAATAACAACACCCATAATATCATAATCAATAAATCTCTTCAAGTTAAGCATTATTCAATCCTCACAATTCCCTTTCAGATTATCCACAATCATAGCTACAACGCAACACCATATTCATTCTCATATAATACTTCCTCAATGTTATTAGCATCATTCATAACAATATTACACTCATCTCATACTAAGAATCAAGACTCAAATTAAGTTCCTACTTAAAATACCATTATTTCCATATCTAAGCTCGTATTCTACTTTCTTCTCTAATCCAAGTCTTTCAACCACTCAATACTTTTAACAGCATGAAATAGATGTATAACTCACCTTTGATTATGTAGGAATGGTCTTTAGATGAAAATACTTCACTTGAGAAAAACCTCAACTTCAATTCTAAAGGAAACCTTGACTTGTATCAACCCTAGTGAGCATCCACACACTTGATTCTCTTGATTCTTGGTGTTTAATTTTTTATTTCTCTTGGATATGTGTTAATATGGTGCATGGAATATTCTAGAGGTTTAAAGAGTGATGGAAAAGATGGAAAATGAGAAATTAGACCTTGGGTCATCTATTTATACTTGAAAATTAAAGATGCCCGTCGAGATTATACGGACACTTATACGGTCCGTGTAATTTTATTCGGTCAATATAAGTGACCGTGTAATACTTCCAGTGATGACCCTTCACTGTGACTGTTATGCGGACCATTATACGGGCCGTATAAAGTTATACAGACCGTATATGTGGTCATATAACTCACTTTTTCCCCGAACCTGTTCTCGTCGATTCATTTGATCTCAAATCCATATGAAACCTACTTGGCACTTACATAACATCTCGTTAACCATCTAAAGAGCTCTATAACTCATCCTTAATACCTTACTAAATATTTAATAGCTCGATGATTACGAAACCTTCCCAACCACAACTCTACCTTAACTTTCTCCGACGAGCTTTCTTCTCTTTCCTCACATGTCTTTGGAATCTTAATTAGAATCATAGAGTATCCCTTTTTAGTTGTAGGGACATCATGTACACCTTAACTTGCATTAGTCTATTCCCTGCACAACAATCCGAAATTTTGAGGTGTAACACTCTCCCTCCCTTAAGAACATTCGTCCTCGAATGTTAAGTTCTCGGGAATTCTATGAAAATTTGGCCAGAGTTTCCCCTATAATATAACACTACCATCCTGTCATAGCAACCCAAAATAACATCGCCTCATAGGGCTACAACAACAACAGCAAGAAAATACGGCCACACACGGCCAAAAGCATTAAAAGAAAGCATTGCGTACCTGGGGACAATGGCGTCTTATCTTGAACCTGTTCTGGGGGTGGAAACAAATGCGGATATCTTGACTTCATATCTTCTTCTGCTTCCCAAGTCATCTCCTCTCTGTTATTGTTTCTCCACAAGACCTTAACTGAGGCTACATCTTTGTTTCTGAGTTTCTGCACTTGCCTATCTAGTATAGCAATGGGTACCTCTTCATAAGCCAACTTCTCAGTAATTTGGACATCATCTACCGGCATGATTCTGGAAGGATCTCCAACACACTTACGGAGCTTCGACAGATGGAAAACTGGATGGACTGATTCAAGCTCTAGAGGTAGATCTAGTTCATAAGCCACTTGGCCCACCTTACGCACAATCTTATAAGGCCCAATATATAGAGGACTAAGCTTGTTCTTCTTGCCGAATCTCATTACACCTTTCATCAGCGAAACTTTCAGGAATACCCAATCATTAACTTGGAATTCTAGGTTTCATCGATGATTGTCCGCATAAGATTTCTGGCGACTCTGAGCTGTCAACAATCGGTCTCGAATAAGTTTGATCTTTTCCACCGTTTGCTGAATTAATTCTGGACGCATTATTTGTGCTTCTCTGATTTCAAACCACCCAATTGGCGATCTACACTTCCTCCCGCATAGAGCCTCATATGGAGCTATCTGGATACTGGAATGATAACTGTTATTGTATGCAAATTCAATAAGTGTCAAATGTTCATCCCAATTACCTCTGAAGTCTAATACACATGCTCGCAATATATCTTCCAAGGTCTGGATAGTGCGTTCAGCTTGTCCATCAATCAGTGGATGAAATGCTGTGCTGAGTCTCACTTGAGTTCCCAAATCTTCTTGAAAGGACTTCTAGAATTTAGCTGTAAATTGTGCCCCTCTATCTGTGATAATGGATACTGGGACACCATGAAGTCGTACTATCTCTTGAAGATACAACTTTGCATAATCTTTTGCTGAGTATGTAGTTCTGACTAGTAGGAAATGAGCTGACTTTGTGAGTCTGTCAACAATCACCCATATGGAGTCATACTTACGCCGAGAACGAGGCAAACCTATAATAAAATCCATGTTGATCACTTCCCATTTCCAGGTTGGGATTTCCATAGCTTGCAACAATCCTCCTAGCTTCTGATGCTCAATTTTTACTTGCTGACAATTTGGACATTGAGCTACAAACCCTGCTATATCTTTCTTCATTCCATCCCACTAATACATTGACTTGAGATCATGGTATATCTTTGTCGCTCTTGGATGAATGGAATAGCAGGAATAATGTGTTTCTTCTAAAATCTGATGGCGTAACCCCGTAACATCCGGAACACAAAGCCTACCTCGGTACCTAAGAACCCCATCTGTAGAAATCTCAAATAGTGACTTTTCCTTCTGAGGGAGCATATCTCTATAATAACTCAACTCAGAATCTTCATATTGGCGCCTTTTCACTGCTATATCTACGAATGAAACAGCTGGGTTTTGAACAGTAACTCCTGCATTGCCCGAGTCTATTAAGCAGACTCCTAGGCTAGCTAGCTGGTGGAGCTCACGGACTAATTCCTTCTTTTCCGGTTGAACATCACATAAACTGCCCATGGATTTTCGGCTGAGAGCATCGGCCACCATATTCGCTTTCCCAGGATGATATAAGATACTCACATCATAGTCTTTCAATAGCTCTAACCATCGCCTCTACCGTAGATTTAGCTCCTTTTGCTTGAATATGTACTGGAGACTCTTGTGATCGATATAAATATCAATATGAACACCGTACAAATAATGTCTCCATATCTTTAGAGCATGAATAACTGCAGCTAATTCCAAATCATGGGTCGGATAATTCTTCTCATGTTTCCGCAACTGCCTAGAAGCATAGGCAACAACCTTACCGCGCTGCATTAACACACAGCCTGTCCCAACATCGGAGGCATCATAATAAACAACATAACCTTCTGATCCTTCTGGGAGTGTCAAGACTGGGGTTGAAGTCAATCTATCTTTCAGCTCCTGGAAGCTACACTCACAAGCATCGATCCACTGAAATTTTATTGACTTCTGGGTTAGCTTCGTTAATGGTGCCGAAATAGAAGAAAATCCTTCCACAAATCTTCTGTAATAGCCTGCTAATCCCAGAAAGCTACGAACTTCTGTAGGCGCTGTGGGCCTTGGCCAAGTCTTCACAGCCTCAATTTTCTGAGTATCAACCCGAATGCCGTCAGCGGAGATAATATGGCCCAAAAAGGTCACAGAATTCAACCAGAACTCGCACTTTGAAAACTTTGCATATAATTCCCGAGTCCAAAGAATTCCAAGGATAGTACATAGATGATCTGCATGCTCTGCTTCTGACCGAGTATATACTAAAATATCATCGATGAAAACGATCACAAATAGATCTAAAAAAGGCCTGAACACATTATTCTTCAAGTTCATAAACACTGCCGGGGCGTTAGTTAACTCGAACGACATTACCCGAAATTCATACTGATCATATCTGGCTCTGAAAGCCGTTTTCGGAATATCTCCTTCTCTAACTCTCACCTGGTGATATCCTGACCTCAGGTCTATCTTGAAAAACCACTTAGCACTTTGTAATTGATCAAACAAATCGTCGATTCTTGGAAGCGGATATTTATTCTTTATTGTCACCTTGTTCAACTACCTATAGTCAATGCACATTCGTAGGGACCCATCTTTCTTTCTTACGAACAAGACCGGTGCTCCCCATGGCGATGAACTGGGTCTGATGAATCCCTTCTCGAGCAAATCTTTCAGTTGTACCTTTAGCTCCTTCAATTCTGTAGGAGACATTCTGTAAGGAGGAATAGATATAGGTTCGGTGTCCGGCAACACATCAATAGTAAAATCAACCTCCCATTCCGGTGGAAGACCTGGAAGTTCATCTGAAAATACATCCGGAAACCCATTTACTACCGGGATAGATTGAAGAGTCGGCGGCTTTGCTTCGGTATCATGAACCCGGACCAAATGGTAAATATAGCCTTTTACAATCATCTTCCTTGCTATGAGATAGAAAATAAACCTACCCCTTGGAGACACTGTATTACCTTTCCATTCAAACACTGGTTCTCCTGGGAATTGAAATCGAACCATTTTTGTTCTATAATCCACATTAGCATAACAAGAAGCCAGCCAATCCATGCCCATAATAATATCAAAATCCAACATTTCCAGCTCTATCAAATCAGCTATAGTCTGACGATCACATACCATAATCACACAGTTTTTGTATACCTGTCTAGCTATTACTGCATCACCAACCGGAGTAGATACCTCAAAAGGTTTGATTGGCTCGGGTTTTACCCCAATGCGTCCAGCAATATAAGGAGTGATAGATGATAAGGTAGAACCCGGATCAATCAAGGCATAAACATCATAGGAGAATATGGATAATATACCTGTGACAACATCAGGGGAGGACTCAAGATCCTGTCGTCCGGCTAAGGCATAAATACGAGGCTGAGAGCCACCTGAACTGGATGCTACCCCTCTGCCTCTACCACGGCCTGCTGAAGCCTGGGGAGTCTGCCCTACGGGGCGCACGGACGAAGAAGAACCGGCTGCTGATCCTGTAGGCTGAGCCCCAACTCTACCACCCATCGATGGACAATCACATATCAGGTGTCCAATCTGACCATAGGCATAGCAAGCATCTGAACCTCGGCGACACTGATCCGAATGTAATCTACCACACTGGCTGCATCGTGGTAACGGTGGTCTCCTTTGACTGATGTCACCTCCAGACTGGGACCCCAAAACTCTCGAGCTCTGACCCTGTCCTAAATAAATGGGGCGGTCAAATCTCCTGGCCGCAAACCGAGGAGGTGCACTAGTCGTGGACTGGCCTGAATATCTGAAATATTATTGCCTCTAGCCCCCTCTATACTCGCTATTAGCACCGGCAGATCTAGGCCTCTTATTATGCCCTCTGCCCATATCATGCTCACCTCTTTGCGGCTGCTGCTGCTCCTTCAGATTTTGGGCGTGGGCCTGAATACGGGAAATATCCATCCCGTCCTGAAGTAAAGCTGTTAGGAAATCTTTAATCAAATGTGGCCCTAAGCCACTCACAAATCTATACAGTCGGTCTCCCATAATATTGCTGCCATGGTCGGGCACTCATATTTCCCTGCCTTAAATTCAAAAATCTGTCAGCTCGGGCCCGACGGACCTCGGGTGGCAAATAGTGGCGAATGAAAGCATCTACAAACTCCTGCCAAACTGGGGGAGTTGCATTCCCCTTTCTCGAAGATATCCAATTATTATACCATAGAATGGCGATATCCCGCAATCTATAGGACGCTAAATCCACTGACTCAGTCTCGGAAGCACGTATTATTCTCAGCGTCCTCAGCATCTCATCTATAAAGCCCTGTGGTTCTTCATCCGGCTTTGACCCGAAAAATTTTGGAGGATTCAAACTCATAAAATCACGGGCTGTGGCACTAGCTGCTCTGTCACCTGGACCCGCACTCTGCCGCTGAGCTTGAGCAGTAACTAGCTGGGTCAATAATTAAATAGCCTCGGTCATCTGCTGGCCCGAAGCAGCCAATGGGGGGACTGGAGGCATTGGAGCTGGAGTGGAGGTCCTTTCATGCCCCTCTACAATAGGCGGAGTGTGAGAAGTATGAGATGGAGCCTCATTATAGGACTCACCCTCTTCTATATTTACCAGTGGCTCCTGTTCAACTCGCCTTCCTATCGCAGTCTTGCCCTTCTGGGCGGTTGTTGCTTTCCTCTTCACAGGCATAGCTGAAATCAGAATGTACAATTAGAGAGAAAAGAGGAATCTTATTTTACAGCTCTATCGCACGATCTATGAAGAAGAAGGTCGGTCAAATAATACTTCCTCAACGTTATTAGCATCATTCATAACAAGATTACACTCATCTCATACTAAGAATCAATACTCAAATTAAGTTCCTACTCAAAATACCATTATTTCCATATCTAAGCTCGTATTCTACTTTCTTCTCTAATCCAAGTCTTTCAACCACTCAATACTTTTAATAGCATGAAATAGATGTAGAACTCACTTTTGATTATGTAGGAATCGTCTTTGGATGAAAATATTTCACTTGAGAAAAAACCCCAACTTCAATTCCAAAGGAAACCTTAACTTGTATCAACCCTAGTGAGCATCCACACACTTGATTCTCTTGATTCTTGGTGTTTAATCTTTGATTTCTCTTGGATATGTGTTAATATGGTGTATGGAATATTCTAGAGGTTTCAAGAGGGATGGAGAAGACGAAAAATGAGAAATTAGAAATCAGGTCATCTATTTATACTTGAAAATTAAAGCTGCCCGTCGAGATTATACGGACACTTATACGGTCCGTATAATTTTATACGGTCCGTATAAGTGACCGTATAATACTTCCAGTGATGACCCTTCACTGTGACTGTTATGCGGACCATTATACTGGCCGTATAAAGTTATACGGACCGTATAAGTGGTCGTATAACTCACTTTTTTCCCGAACTTGTTCTCGTCGATTCGTTTGATCTCAAATCCTTATGAAACCTACTTGGCACTTACATAACATCTCGTTAACCATCTAAAGAGATCTATAACTCATCCTTAATACCTTACTAAATATTTAATAGCTCGATGATTACAAAACCTTCCCTACCACAACTCTACCTTAACTTTCTCCGACGAGCTTTCTTCTCTTGCCTCGCATGTCTTTGGAATCTTAATTAGAATCATAGAGTATACCTTCTTAGTTGTAGGGACATCATGTACACCTTAACTTGCATTAGTCTATTCGCCGCACAACAATCCGAAATTCCGAGGTGTAACAAAACATGTCTTTGATTTCTTTTGGAGTAGGTTTGTGAGGGATAAGGATATTCTGAGCTAATTTCTTTTTGGATTTGTTAGCACTTCCTACGCTTTCCAAGACATCTCTAATCTCTTCTAAAGTGGAAGTCATCTCTATTTCTCTGAATCTGAACACCATTCTGTCATTGTCCCAATAACCAGCAATAATCTCTAGCAGACCCGGATCCCCAGTCATATCTATCAACGAAGGTAGATGCCCTACACAATCCTTTATCTCTTTCTTCTGATCATTAGTCAAACATTCCCACCACATCACTAAACCTGGTGGTGCATCAGGAGACATCTGCAAGATAGAACACTATTAGTTCCCACCCCCAGGAACAGTAATTTGTTTCACACATGGCACAATAATGCTTCCAAATAGCAAATAGTGGGATGCAGTTTCTTCAGGTTTTTACACCGTCTGAACACAGTAAGGCTTCTTTCCTATCTGATTCAGGTAGGTCTGAGATACCCAAACAGGTCTATGGTCAGCATGCGCTATATCAGTAAGGATTTGGCTTCGCTCTATGCTAGTTATTTTACAGTGATTTTTCAAGCAAATGACACAGGTTACCCAAGAGGACAAGCAGGGGGTTGGCTCTCTAAGGTTGTGGGATGACCGCATGCCCACTCGACCTTAGAGACCTCCAAAGAATATATCAAAAGATTTTTATTGAAGGTATAACTGCAGCTCATCCCGCGTCGTCACCTTTAGAAAAAATGTAAAATAAATGCCAGGAGTGGCGGAGTATGAGTGCATTAATGACAGTTATATTTTGCGAAAATTTAAACATATAATCAATTTATATCACTTAAACAATTTATATCATACAAACACACAAATTATTGGAACCCTTATAGTTAGAACCTTAAATTGTCCCCAACAGGGTCACCATCTGTAGCGGTTCGATATTTTTTCCGATTCGCATTTGCACTTGCCTCATTTAAAAAGGAAAGTGTCTCGGAGAAGTACGGTTGTCAATCGTACTGGAAAAAAGAAAAAATATACCTCTACGTAATGGTACTCTAAATGGATAATATTTTAGAGTCGCCACCTAATTTTTAGAAAATTACGAAAACCAATTCGAAAAGGGTTCATTTAAAATGGTTAAATTTTAAAAGAAACCTAACCTAACCAAAGTATGGGTAAGGGTTCTGGTGATCCCCTGGGGAAGGTGTAAGGCACCCCAGTATTAAGGATCCGTAAAATACGGTTGACCTACGGGTTCTAATAGTATGCCTTTGTAGATATAAATTGCTTGTGATAAAAACAGTTTTTGTTTCATATTTCCGCAAATAGAAATTAGTAATTCATGTCAAAAACACTCCTTTTCAAGAAACGAAAAATGGTAGAGTTTTTTCCAAAATTGAGCCTTTTTTTTTTATTTCGGACTAAAACCTAGGTTAAAACCGAAGGCGTTAACCCAAGTAGAACACTACGTAAGCCCACTCGAGTTTAGAAAAAAGTATTTTAGAAAAAATGTTTTTAAGTACAGAATAGAAAATAGTTTTTATAGGCATACTATATACTCCATAGGTTAGCCATATTTTTAGAACTTTTATCCAATTCTTGGTTCTAATCTTTACAAAAAGTCTCAAAGTTAACTCATTAGCCTTTTTAATAGTCAAAACATTTCACCCAAAATGATCATCCAATTTTAACAAAACATCTTTTCCAACTCAAGTTTCAAATCAATCATAGTAGTCTTAAAGTTTGCCTATAAGTTCAAAATCATATCAAAGGTATCCAAAATTCTCAAAATCATCTGCAATCCTAAATTTGCCTAAATGATTATTTTTTTTAATTGTGAAAATCAATTTTAGCAACTCTTAGGCATGATAATCTCATTCAGGGTTCCAACAAGCATACATATATATAATCAAGTAAATAATATAAAAGTAGGGAATTGGGCCGACAAAGCCCAATAGAAAAATGCATAAATAAATATTTCAGCTCCAAATTATGCTCCAATGCCTTAGTCCTTCCATGATAAGGGTTGACTCAATCTAGAAATGTTAGTGGGCCTCAAAAGATCCACCAACAAATTGGGGAGGTCACAAAAGATAGGTGTACAAAACATTAGCAATAAGCCGAGGTCAGTTATTTAATTTACAAAGCAAAAAAAAATGAATTACAATATTTTTAAACCAAGCCCATAATTATCATACTTATAAATAAAAGGACAATTTATGCAAAAGGCCCAATAGTTGCTATGAATTAGTAACAAACTCACAAGAACTAAGGTGTTTTATATATATAAATATATATATCAAAAGCTAACAAGAATGAATAAATCACACTTAACCTATCAACACAATGTCAAAATTCTCTAAACCTATCAACACAGTGTCAAAATTCTAACTTAAGCTACTATATTTCTTATTTTTATCAATTTTAATTGACCTAAAATGACTTAACATTGTCAAAAATAGTAATAAATCCATAGGATACTCACTTAATCATGTAAACAATGTTAGCCTAGCACATAGTCCTTTTCAACTACATAAGCATCATAAATAACATATAATCATAACTTAAAATGAAATAAGTGATGGAATCTCTTTTTCTTATTTTTATCAATTTAACTAACATAAAATCACTTAACATTGTCTAAATCAAACTTCTAATTTATTTTCATTTTTTCAAATAGTAATAAATCCATAGGATACTCACTTAATCATATAAACAAAGTTAGGCTAGCACCTAATCCTTTTCAACTACACAAGCATCATAAACAATATATAATCATAACTTAAAATGAAATAAAGGATGGAATTTTTTCTTATTTTTTATCAATTTAACTAACCTAAAATCACTTAACATTGTCTAAATCAAACTTCTAATTTATTTTCATTTTTTCAAATGGTATCAAATTCACATAATATCCACTTAATCATCAAGCAAGACTAAGCTAGCAAAGAATTATTTTTAACTAACACAAGTATCATAATAAATATATAATCATAACTAGAAATGAAATAAAAGATATCAATTTAACTAACCTAAAATCACTTAACATTGTCTAAATCAAACTTCTAATCTATTTTCATTTTTTCAAATGGTATCAAATTCACATAATATCCACTCAATCATCAAGCAAGACTAAGCTAGCAACGAATTATTTTTAACTAACACAAGCATCATAATAAATATATAATCATAACTAAAAATGAAATAAAGGATAGAATGAGAGGTTACCTTTATGATATAAAATTTTCTTCGACTTTCTTTTGCCAGTATTTCTTTTGATCATTTTTAATATACTTAATCATATGAGACTGAAGTTAAACAAACAGATCCTTGAGTCGGATAGAATTTGTGATATTGTTTCGTTTGAAAATGACTTAGGCTCGACCTTGTGTCCTTAACAATTTTCATCTTATCAGACGAGTAATTAATAACTTCATTCCTTAACGAAAAACTGAGCCAACTGAACTAATGAGTTTTGGACTCTACTTATACCGGTTCCATTTCATCCGATATCTTAATGAGAGCTCGTACGCGGGAGCCTTTTTATTCTTTGTGAATTCGGACGTCTCCAAATCACCTCGGGCATATTAGTCGAGGTCTTTAATTACTCGACCCTATTTCGACTGTTTGAAGTCTTTGTAAATTGGGCTGTGTTCGTTATTACCTTGGTGCCTTCGTCTATTTTGTGACAGCAGTCCCCAGTCGAGGGTAGCCCATGGGCCTTAACAATTAGTTGCTCTCGGGTACTTCCGCAAGAGAACATATTTGATGCATATTTTCACCGAAGTATTTTTCTTTATATTTCAAATAATTGTCTCATAGAAGAAGCTAAGGACTTCATCTGACTCATTCTGCCTTTTGCCGTAGAAAAACTATCTGGGCACGATTCATTTGATCGTTTGCCCCTTACAACGAATCCTACCGCAGAAGGTTCGGTAAATACAAAATATAAAAATGTTTCGACTTTGACTTTATTTCTTACTTCGTTTCTTTGAGTTTTCTCGATCTTTTCGTTCCTGGTGATTGTATCATAGTCCCCTAATGTTTGTGTACGAAGCATGAGCACAGAAACGCTATAGAAAAGACGCTGTTGAATCCCCAGTCCCCAGCACTTAGCTGGTCTTTGAGTCCTCGGCACTTAGCCTGGTTTTTAAATGAGAAAAGTAACATGTTGTACGTCGTTGCCTCATAAAAAAACCTTGCTAGAAAACTCACTTCGGGATAAAACTGAGCTAAGGAAAAAAGAGTGCAACACGTGTTTTCAGACCTAACTCTACTTCCTTCGAATTTTGCTCCGGTTCGAACCTGTATGGAAAAAATGAGAATTTCTGAAATTCACAAAGGGTTAGAAGCTCGTACCTTAGAAATAATGTTTTTTCAAGTGTGCCACGTTCCAGTTGTTGTATAGTTGTTGGCCATATCCAGTTTCCAGTTGATATGACCCTTTGTTGGTTATTCCTGTTATCTTATACGGTCCTTCCCAGTTCAGGCCCGATTTCCCATCATCGAGATTCTTAGTGTGCAGGGTAATTTTCTGAAGCACTAAGTCCCCAACTTGGAAATGCCGAAGATTCCTTCTTCAATTGTAATATCTTCCAATTCGTTATTTTTGAGCTGCTAAACGGACCAACACATTCTCGCGAAGTTCGTCCGCCAAGTCAAGCTTCAAGGCCATAGCCTCTTCATTTGACTCGTTCGTTGCATACCGGAATCTTAGGCTCGATTCTCCAACTTCCACAGGAACTAAGGCTTCTGCACTATAAACCAGAGAAAATGGTGTTTCTCTGGTACTTGACTTCAATGTCATCCTGTATGCCCATAGTACCTCCGGCAAAACCTCCTTCCACTTATGATTCGACTCCTCCAGTCGCTTTCTTAGATTTTGAATTATAGTTTTATTTGTCGACTCAGCTTATCCGTTTGCACTTGGATGATACGGAGTTGACATAATCTTCTTGATCTTCAACCCTTCGAGGAAGTCATTGACCTTATTACCAATGAACTGTCGATCGTTATCACAAGTTATCTCGGAAGGAATGCCGAACTAACAAACGATGTGGTCCTAAATAAAGTTAATGACTTCCTTCTCCCTGACTTTCTCGAAGGCTTGTGCTTCGACCCATTTAGAAAAATAGTCCGTCATAAACAAAATGAACTGAACCTTACCAGGAGCCTAGGGCAAAGGCCTAACAATGTTCATTCCCTATTTCATGAATGGCCAAGGGGATAGGACCGGATGCAGCAACTCCCCCGATTGATGAATCATTAGTGTATGCCTTTGTCATCCGTTGCATTTTCGAACAAAATTTTTCGCGTCCTCTTCCATCTGTTTCCAGTAGTGTCCTGCTCTGATTATCTTTCGGACCAAAGCTTCGGCTCCCGAATGGTTGCCGCGAGTCCTTTCATGGATCTCTCACATCACATAATCTGTTTCTCCGAGCCCCAAGCATTTAGCCAAAGGTCCGTAGAAAGATCGGCGATACAACTAGCCATTGACCAAGCAAAATCTCGCAGCTTTGGTTCGAAGGGACCTCGACTCCTTAGAGTCCGCTGGGAGCTTCCCATCTCGCAAATAGTCTATGTACTTATTGAGCCAGTCCCATTTCAGGCTCATTGAATTTATCTCGGCGTAACCATTTTCCACTACCGAATTCATCAACTGAACGACCCTGCCAGAATTGAATTCCTCCACTCCGACTGACGAACCTAAGTTGGCCAATGCATCTGCTTCATTGTCTTGTTCCCTTGGTACATGTTGCATAGTCCATTCTTCGAACCAGTGTAAAATTACTTAAATTTTTTCCAGGTATCTCTGCATTCGTTCATCTTTGACTTCAAAAACACCATTGACTTGATTCACAACAAGAAGAGAGTCGCACTTTGCTTCCATGATTTCAGCCCCTAAGCTTCGAGCCAATTCCAAACCTGCAATCATTGCCTCATACTCGGCTTCATTGTTAGTCAATTTTAAAGTCCTGATTGATTGTCGAATAATATCGCCTGCGGGGGCCTTAAGAATAATTCCCAGTCTGGACCCTTTCACGTTCGATGCTATATCCTGTACAAGGTTCAGGTCATCGAGGTTTTCCCCGAGGTTAGCAAAAGTTCTTTTTCTAGCTTGAAAACCATTGCGGGTGTAAAATCCGCTACGAAGTCAGCTAAAATTTAGGATTTAATAGCCATTCTGGGCTTATATTCGATGTCATAACCACTTATTTCTACGGCCCACTTCATCAATCTTCCTGACAGCTCCGTTTTATGCATGATATTTTTTAATGGGTACATGGTTACTACACATATGGGGTGGCATTGGAAATAAGGTTTCAGTTTCCTAGACGCACTTACCAAAGCTAAAGCCAATTTTTTGAGGTGGGGACAACGTGTCTCTGTATCCCCTAATGTTCTACGCACATAATAGATAGGGAATTGCGTACCTTCTTCTTCTCGAACCAAAACGCCACTAACCGCGACCTCGGATACTGCCAGATATAAGAACAACTGCTCATCTGCCTTCAGTGTGTGTAGCAAAGGTGGACTCGACAAGTACCACTTTAAGCCTTCCAAATACTTTTTGACATTTTGGCGTCCATATGAAGTTGTTATTTTTCCTTAGCAGTGAAAAGAACCGGTGACTTTTATCCGAAGACCTTGAAATGAATCTGCTCAGGGCCGTGATTCTTTCGGTTAACCTTTGCACTGCCTTCACATTATTAACTACTTCGATGTCTTCAATGGCCATAATTTTATCCAGGATGATTTCAATTCCTCGATTCGACACCTTGAAACCTAAGAACTTACCCAATCTAACTCCAAATGGCACACTTCTCCAGGTTTAACTTCATGTTGTATTTGCGAAGTATGTCGAAGGTTTCCTACAAATGCTTTAAATGGTCCTCTATTTATAAGGACTTAACTAACATGTCATCAATATAAACCTCCATTGTTTTACCTATTTGCTCTTCAAACATTCAGTTAACTAGGCATTGGTAAGTTGCACCGGCATTTTTTTATCCGAATGGCATTACATTATAGCAATAAGTCCCATATCTGGTTATAAAAGAAGTTTTCTCTTGATCCTCCGGGTCTATCCGAATCTGGTTATACCCGGAGTAGGCATCGAGAAAACTTAACATCTCATGTTCGGCCGTCGCATCGATCATTCGATCAATGTGAGGCATAGGGAATGAATCCTTCGGGCATGCTTTGTTCAAATCCTTATAATCAACGCATATTCTAAATTTATTACCTTTCTTTGGCACGACCACGACATTAGCTAACCAGTCCGGGTATTTGACCTCCCGGATGGAACCTATTTTTAAAATCTTTGTTACTTCTTCTTTGTTGGAGGCATGCTTTACTTCGGCCATCGGTCTCCTTTTCTATTTCACGGAGGCAAAATTTTGATCGAGGCTTAACTTATGCGTCGTTACCTCCGGTGGTACACCTTTTATGTCTAAATGGGACCATGCAAAACAATCGGCGTTAGCTCAAAGAAATTTAATTAATTTACGCCTGAGCTCCGGGGTTAACCCCGTGCCCAATTATACCTTTCTATCCGAGAGGTTCATAAACAAGATAATATGTTCCAGTTCTTTCACGGTAGACTTGGTTGCATTTTTATCCCTTCCGAGGTCAAAAACCTTAACATTTGATTTAATGTCAAAGGTACTACCCTCATGCTATGAATCCACGGTCTACCGAACAACACGTTGTATTTCATCTCGCTTTCGATGACATAGAACACCGTTTGTTGAATAGTCCCGACGATGTTTACCGGTAAAGAGATTTCTCCCTTAGTAGTTTCGCTTGCCATGTTGAATCTGCTGAGAACCTGAGCCTCCGACATAATTTGATCCAACAGCCCAAGTTGCTCTACAACTCTCCATCGGATAATTTTGGCCGAACTACTTAGATCAATCAAAATACGTTTAACTTGAGATTTAAAAATAAGGATAGAAATTACTAAAGCATTGTTATGGGGATGAATGATGCCCTCTGTATCCTCATCGTCATCGTTGAAGGAAATAGATCCTTCAGGTACATAATCCCTGGTTCGTTTCTCCCAAACAACCGAAACTTTAGTCCTCTTCATCATCGGACCTCGTGGCATTTCCGTTCCTCTGATTATCATATTGATCACGTGTTGAGGCTCCATGGGCTTAACCTGTTTGTGATTTTCCCTGCCTTTGTAATTTCATTTTGCTCGATCACTTAAGAATTTGCGAAGGTGACCATTTTTCAATAGCCGAGCCACCTCCTCTCTCAGTTTGCGACAATCCTCGGTCCTATGACCATGAGTACTGTGATATTCACACATCATGCTTGGATCTCTTTGAACTGGATAAGATATTAGTGGCCTCGGCCACCTTGCATCCTTAATATGACCAATAGCCGAGGCAAGATATGTGGTGTTAATGTTAAAGTTGTACTCCGATAACCTCGGGTTGTCCCCATCATAAGCCGACCCGCTGGCATCACCTCTAAACAGCAAACCTCGACTGCTCGGACCATGATCACCTCACCTGTCACTCCTGCTCGAATGATGACTAGGACCCTTTTTTTCTCTATCCGACCTCAAGCTGGATTTCTCCAGTTGAACATAAGGTCAGTATCTATCCTTCGACGGCCTTATCTCTGGTTCGAAAGTCCTTCTTGACCTTTCAGAATTCTTACTTCCGCCTATTGATCCTGGGGGAAGTTCAAGTTGATCATCCTCTACCCGAATCTTGGATTCATACCTATTATGGACATCGGCCCAAGTCACTGCCTCGTATTCCAACAAATTTTCCTTCAACTTAAATGAGGCAGTAGAGCTTCGGGGGTTGAGACCCTTGGTAAAGCCTTGGGCGGCCCATTCTTCCGGGATCGAGGGAAGTTTTATTCGCTCCTTTTAAAATCTACTCATGAATTCTCGGAGTAATTCGTTGTCTCTTTGGGCAATTCTAAAGATGTCAGCTTTCCTTGCCTGCACCTTTTTAGCTCCGGCATGGGCTTTAATGAACGCATCCGCGAGCATCTCAAAAGAAGTGATGGAATGCTCGGGCAGATGGTCGTACCAAGTTAGTGCCCCTTTAGACAGCGTTTCACCGAACTTTTTTAGTAGCACCGATTCGATTTCATTTTCTTCAACATCGTTTCCCTTTATGGCACAAGTATACGAAGTCACATATTCCTGTGGGTCCGTCGTTCCATTATACTTGGGGATATCGCGCATTTTGAACCTCTTCGGGATCAGCTTCGAGGCCGCACTGGGAGGAAAAGGCCTTTGTATATATCTTTTTGAATCTAGTCCTTTCAAGATCGGAGGGGCCCCCGGGATCTGGTCCACTCAAGAGTTGTACGATTCTACCTTTTTCTCATTAGACTCAATACGTTTAGCCAATGCTTTAAGCTTTTTCAGGACCTCGGCAGATGCATCGGACCCCGATCCATTACCACTATCAGCGACCCGATCATGCTCTCGATTTTGCTCTATAGCCCGACTCGGCCCTGTAGATGCTATTTTGCTGTCTTTCTTTTGGAGCTGAGCTATAGCCACCTGTTGTTCCTATAAGATATCATATATCAAACGTAAGTTAATTTCCTCTACGGCATCACCCGGTGTTTTTCGGGCTGGTGCCCGAGGTAAAATTATTGAATTATCGCTATTTAAAGGTTCTGTGGCCGGAATGCCGCTAGTGTTATAGTTGACAGTGTTCTGGTTGATAGCCTCGGTCGAGTTGACAGCATTTGGATCGACAGGGGGAGCGTTGTGGCTTGGCAACCCGCTGTTGTTGTTTTCATCGTGATGACTCATCAGTTCGTTGTTATTCATGTGCACCGATTGACCGCTGCTTGCCATTTTGAAATCATCTGGAATCACAAGCTTTCAAATAATAAGTGAAAAATAGAGTTGCAAATTAATCGCCACTATTATGCTAGGCCCCGCGGTGGGCGCCAAACTGTTTTCCCTTAAAAATGGTAACAATTAAATTTATAGGTGGTTTATAGGATATGTGGTTGGACTAATGATTTATGTAAATAATACGCAATAATAAAGCTATATATTAGTGATTAAGAAAGAAAGTAGCTCAAGAAAATGAGATATTCGTCTCTGTGGATTTGGTCCGGTTTGAAAGAAAACACCTTTGTACCGAGCCAAACCAGTAGAAAGATTTGGATATATATTGATTTTCAGAGTACACTTACGAATATGTATCAAAAACCAGCCCTAAAATGAAGGGAGTTCACCCCTATTTATAGCAAATAGTAGATGGTCCCTTGTACAACTCTAAAAAAGCCCTTTAAGAAAACCCTAAAATACATAAAACGGCGGCCCGTACGGATATCAGAGATTCCGTACGGATGTCAGCGCAAATCACGGAGCGGTTTGGCGACGTGTGACCTAGCTCGTAACAGATACTCCGAACCTGTGCCGAGTGTCTTCCCCTCGGCTCGGGGCTTCCGTGCCTATTAACATACCCTCGGTTTCTGACGTTTAATCGTAAAAAACTCACAAACCCTTGGCCCTCAACCTCTTCGACCTTACCCGAGGCTAATGATCTTGTTCTACTTCGACCTCATACCGGACAGCCGCGACATTTACTTCTTTTTTTCACCGAATGCGAATTACGTCGGTTTTCACCGTATCCAACTATCTCTTTGTCTTTCGTGTGTCTGCTGGTATGAAAAGTACGTACTACTTAAAGTTCTCCACAACAATTATGCGTCAAAGTGTTTGAGAAAAAGGTTCAAGTTTGGGTGGCAATTAGCTAGCCAATTCAGAATTTTGATATCATGTTCGTTTGTTTATTTTGTTTAGATTGGGCTTAAGATTAACATAACTCTTTTGTGTTTGAGTAAAGTCTGATAAATAAAAAAGACGACTGACCAATTTTCGCCAAACTGATTTGAACATTAAAGGATCGTGGGGGTTTAAATCTTTAATTAGTTTTTATTCATTTATTGAAATGAGAGTTAAATGTTTGGGGGTAAAGGAAATCTCTCAACTTGATAAAATTCTCAAGTCTTTGAATGTTGTCACTCTGAGTTGCTTAATTAAATGATAGTTACCGCATGCAGGTTTTGATATTTAAAGGATAGTTTCTACTCTTAGATTTCTTAGATTCATTAAACTTAAATTTTCAAGGTTGTATAATTTACTTTCTTTAAAGGCAACATAGGACTCCATAAGTTCATTTTACGTGGGGAATATGCAAGTGCTAATAGCTCCTTATTCTAAGACAATAGAAGTTAAATATCAAAATAAAATTTAAGTAGTAAATTGACATTAAGTGTAGAAATAAATGAAGAACAATGTAAATAAAATTTTCTTGCTTTTGATTGATTGATTGTAATCTGTACATGGTCCTATATTTATACAAGTATGAAGGCATTTCCTCTACAACAGAAATGACACTTGGCTATTTTCTATTTGCTAAGCTCCTAACAAACTAGGAATCATTACAAGGAATATAATGATGACATTGTATATGTACAGCTGTGGTATATTATAACTTTGGGCCTTTATTCTTCCATTTCCATCTGATCTGCTTTGGTCAATTCGTGTAGTCCAAGTCAGGCCCAAGTCAGGCCCAAACGTTATGTGCAGAAGTCCATATGAAAATAATACTCCTTTACCATTTTGTCTTCATTTCTCTTTGCAAACATAACCATGGCAAAACCCTAACCACAAACAAACACCGTCTTCTTCATTCTTGTAGCCATAGTCAAATCGATTTCAAAATTCCTTAATTTATTCGCCAAATACCGCAACACCCCCCCTCAAGTTGGAGGGGAGGAACAAACACCCAACTTGCCCAACAGATTGTGATGAACGGGACCGGTGAGTGATTTAGTGAATAGATCAGCGAGTTGTGATGAAGATCTAACATAGGATAGTGAAATTAAACCCGCAAGATATTGCTGACGAACGAAATGGCAGTCTATTTCGACATGCTTCGTTCGTTCATGGAAAATGGGGTTTTTCGCGATGTGGATGGCTGCGATACTGTCGGAGTGTAATGGAACCGGCAAGGAAATGGGGACTGCGAGATCATCGAACAATCGCACTAACCAGGTAAGCTCAGCAACGACCCGTCTCATAGATCTATATTCTGCTTCGGCGGAACTAAGTGATATAGACGTCTGCTTTTTAGATTTCCATGAAATATGAGAAGATCCAAGAGAAATGTAGTAACCACTGACAGATTTTCGACTACTTGGACAGGTTCCCCAATCGGAGTCGCAAAAGGCCATTAATTTGAAACAAGAAGTGGCTGACATAAAAAGTCCAAGTCCTGGGTCCTTCAACAAATACCGCAACACTCTCAAAGACGATCAAACGAGGCTCTCGAGGGTCCTGTATGTATTGACTGAGATGCTGGACAGTGAAGGACAGATCAGGCCTCGTATGTGTAAGGTAATTGAGCTTACCTAATAAATGTCAATAAAAGGTTGGATCTTTGATAGGAATACCTTCCTGAGCAACTAATTTTATTGTAGGATCCAGTGGAGCAGATACTGGAGAAAGATGAAGTGAGTCAAACTCTTGGAGTAAATCCAGAGTGAATTTTCTTTGAGAGAGGATCAACCCTTGAGGTTCTCGAACAACTTCCATACCAAGGAAAAAATGTAGGTAACCAAGATCCTTAATTTTGAACTCTTTATCCAGAAAAACTTTGAGAGCATGTAATTCAGATTCATTGTTGCCTGTCAATAGTATGTCGTCCACATAGACTGCCACAATAGAGATAGAATTATCTGCCTTTTTGACAAATAAGGAATAATCATTGAGCGAATGTTTAAAACCTTTAAAATTGAGAGCTGATGTGAGCTTAGAATACCATTGTCTAGATGCTTGTTTAAGTCCATAAAGGGACTTTTTCAGCAAACAGACATGGTTTGGTGATGGAGGAGAGGTTCCAGGTGGAAACTTCATGTAAACCTCCTCATCAAGCTCACCATGTAAAAAGGCATTATTTACATCTAATTGGAAGAGTCCCCAGCCTTTCTTAAGAGCAAAAGAGCCAAAATACACCTGATAGTTGTCATTTTCACCACCGGTGAAAATGTCTCATTGTAATCCACACCCTCTTTTTGTATATCTCCCCTCACAACCAGCCTAGCTTTAAGCCTCTCAATGCTCCCATCGAATCTTGCTTTACTTTATAAACCCACTTAGATGGTAGAGCCTTTTTACCGAGGGCAAGACAACAACTTCCCATGTCTTGTTCAATTCTAGTGCTGCAATTTCCTTATCCATAGCTTCCTGCCATCCAGGATGATGTGCTGCCTGAACATAATTAACGAGTTCTTGTATACTAGAAAGCAGAATTGAGCATTATCTGATTTTTAGAAGACAAGCTTGTTGAAAGAAAAAGATTCGGGGGTGACGGGGACTAAGGAAACAAGTGTTACTAACATCTGTAAGTTGTAAGGCATTACAAATGTAATCATCTAAGTAAGTTGGCCTCTTATGAGCTCGAGATGTCTGTCTGAGAATGGTTTGGATGATAGGTACTGAAGGAGGATCAGAAATAATGGGAGATAGTGTAGTGGAAGGTTAAGTAGTGGAAGGTGACAGAACTTCAGCAGGATGGGGAAAAGAGGAAGAAGGACTAGAATTTTCATTTCTGCTAAAGGAAAGATCTTGAGAAGGTGAAATAGAGGAAGGATCATCATTTTCAGAACCACTAGAATTAGAGTTTATATCTGTGCTAGAGGGAAATTTACAATTAAGAGAATCAGTAAAAGGATCATCAGTAAAAGGATCAGTAGAGAGTCGGAGAGGTAGATTTGGATGAACATTATTTGGTGTAGGAGAAAAAATCTTTTGTTAGGTTGGGAACTAGGTGAATAAAAAGGAAAGTACTCCTCATGAAAAACAACATCTCTTGAAACTTGAATTCTTTTGGTTTTAAGATTCAAAACTTTATATCCTTTCTTCCTATAGGGATAACCCACAAAAACACAAGGTAAAGCTCTGGGATCAAACTTAGTTCTATGAGTAGGTGAGGTAGAAACAAAACATAAGCAACCAAAACACTTGAGGTTAGAGTAAGAAGGTTTAGTGTGAAATAAAAGTTCAAAAGGTGTTTTGTAGTTGAGTATTCTAGAAGGATATCTATTTATAAGATAGGTTGCTGTCAACAGGCATTCCCCCCAGTAGGCAATAGGCAAATGGGACTGATATAGTAAGGCTCTTGATGTTTCTAACAAATGCTTGTGCTTCCTTTCCACAACTCCATTTTGTTGTGGAGTAGAAGCACAGGTAGTTTGATGAATTATTCCTTTTGAAAGAAGAAAATCTGATTGTAATTTCCCACTGCCTAACTCAAATGCATTATCAGATCTTATGATCTTAACTTTAGAGTTGAATTGTGTTTCTACCATTGAAAGAAAAGATTGGATAACAGAAAATGCATTGGACTTTGTACTGATTAAGTGTGTCCGAATTTCTGTTAAAATCATCAACAATTGTCACAAAGTACTTAAAACCATCATGGGTGATTTTTTTATGGTCCCCATGTATCTACATGTATTAATTCAAATTTAGCTTTAGTGGAAATTGTACTTGTAGGAAAAGGTAGTTTAGCTTTGTCTAGCCATAGGACAAATAACACAAGGAGATGGAAATTTGCAAGAGAAGAAACACAATCAAAACAATTTTCTTCATATTACTCAAAGGCATGTGACCAAGTCTATAATGCCACAACTTTTCTTTTACATTGGAATCAAAGAAACTAAAACAGGAAGTAAATACATGTGCTGAATTAAAAGATAGGTTATCAGGGTTGTTTTGTGGTAGACTCTTTGTGTAAAACTGCTGGGCCGACTTCGCTTCAGAATATATAGACCTCCTTGTTGCTTACCAAGAACCAGAGGGCTCTTCATCAAGGGCCCCGCAACATAAAACAAGTGTTAGGAGTGAAAACCAAATATGAGTGAAGCTGTCTGCACAACTTGTGCACAGAGAGTGAACCTAAAAGAGGGTATAAAGAGAACATTGTGCAAGATTAGATTGGATAAGAGAGAAACAGATCCTGAATGAGTAACTTTTACTTGTTGTGAATTAGGCAGATTTACCATAATGGGTTTAGGAAGAGGCTTAATAGATAAAAAGAAACTTTTATCAAAAGTCATATGCTCAGTTGCTCCACTATCTAGTATCCAAGAGTCACTTATTAATATATGTAAAAGACAAACAAAAGTATTGAAGAACTTAACCATACCAAGACAACTTAAATTTGCGTAAACATTTGATGGCCCCGCACTATTCTCCGTTCATTTTCCAAGTTGTAGAAGTTCGTGAAACATTTTCTTGACTTAGAGACTTCATCTCTCGAACTTATGTCATCTTCATGTTGGCTACCCTCTCTTCGAA
Source organism: Lycium ferocissimum (assembly GCF_029784015.1). Lineage (NCBI taxonomy): Eukaryota > Viridiplantae > Streptophyta > Magnoliopsida > Solanales > Solanaceae > Lycium > Lycium ferocissimum. The sequence continues at coordinate 57,220,014 of NC_081345.1, read as the reverse complement.
GCAAGAACATTATTAGATCGTGCTACTCCTTGATATTTCTTTGATTTGTTGAACTTAAAATCCTCCGGAAAACCATTCGACTCGTAGCACTTGTCAATAGTATGTCCTGTTTTCTTGCAATAGTTACAAAATAGAGAGTTTTTCTTAGCATCATAATTGTTTCTTTGTCCCTTGTAGTTATTAAACCTTCTCATTGTTGAAGTGTTACTCATTAAAGCTGTTGAATCTCTTGGACATATGGGATTAGCATGAATTTCTCTTTGTTTTTCATCTTGAACAATAAGGGAATATGCTTGACCAATACTGGGTAAGGGAGAAGACATGAGAATATTACTTCTAACCCCTATGAATGTGTCATTTAGTCCCATTAGGAACTGAAGTAGCCTTTCATCTTCATGAGCTTTTACACTTTTCTTTTTCGCACCACAAATACAGTCACAAGTGCAACTGGAAAAAGTGTTTAAAGCATCTAGTTCATCCCATAGACTCTTCATTTTAGTGAAATAAGTTGAAATGCTAGTGTTTCCTTGAATAACAGCACTAAGTTCCTTTTGTAATTGAAACAGTTTAGCACCAGATGCCTGACCAAATCTATCTTCCAGGTCCTTCCAAAGGCTTTTGGCACTGACTGAGTACAAGACACTTTTTGCTATCTCCTTGGAGAGTGAATTAAGAAGCCATGATAAAACCATGTCATTGCATCTGATCCACGCTTTCGTAAGAATGGATCGAAGTGGGAACGACCGAGAGATCCATCGGTAAATCCCGCTTGTTCTTGGGCCGAAAGAGCCATGATGATTTGCTCTTCTCCAGCCCACCATATCCTCTTCCATCAAAGATCGTGGAAACAAGACTCATCCTGGATAATCCGAGGGATGTATATAGAAAGGATGACTAGAATCAACTACATTTTTTGTAGAGTTCCGAGAAGTATACAAGATCACCAACTAAGGTGGTTTATGCATTGCTTCATTGCTTTCATTTGTATTTTCTGGTAAAGTAGACATAGCAGAAATATGTAAAGCTAGCAAACAGGAGATGTAAAGCAAGAAAACAAGAAAAAGAAAGCTGAAAAAGCAGTTGTCTACACCTGCTCTGATACCATGTAGAAATAAATGAAGAACAATGTAAATAAAATTTTCTTGCTTTTGATTGATTGATTGTAATCTGTACATGGTCCTATATTTATACAAGTATGAAGGCATTTCCTCTACAAATAAATGACACTTGTCTATTTTCTATTTGCTAAGCTCCTAACAAACTAAGAATCATTACAAGGAATATAATGATGACATTGTATATGTACAGCTGTGGTATATTATAACTTTGGGCCTTTATTCTTCCATTGCCATCTGATCTGCTTTGGTCAATTCGTGTAGTCCAAGTCAGGCCCAAGTCAGGCCCAAACGTTATGTGCAGAAGTCCATATGAAAATAATACTCCTTTACCATTTTGTCTTCATTTCTCTTTGCAAACATAACCATGGCAAAACCCTAACCACAAACAAACACCGTCTTCTTCATTCTTGTAGCCATAGTCAAATCGATTTCAAAATTCCTTAATTTATCCGCCAAATACCGCAACATTAAGATGTTGAAACTTAAATTAAAAGAGTGGATCGGAGCACGGATTACCTTTTCAGGCTATTGAAAGATAAGGAGTTTTGGAGATAAATGAGTCGAATGGAGAAATATTGCATGTCTTTATCTCATCTGTAAGATTTTGCCATGGCTTATTCGTTTTCGTTATTTTTGTTTTCGTTCTACTTTGTATTGCTTGCTCTTTTGCTGAGGGTCTACCAGAAACAGCCTCTCTACCTCCCAAGGAAGTGGGAAGCCACTCATGGCCAAGGGTGGTCACCTGCACACCCTTGGCTGGAAGATGGTGCTAGTATATGGATTAGATATTATAGTTAATTGGATATAAATTAAATTTTGAACACCCTTAAAATAATTGAGATAGATAGCTTAGAGGTAAAGGGTGTTCAATTTTACCTAAAAGTCACGGTTTAAAGCTTGCGTCAAACGCTGGTCATCTTCTTTCTTTAAAAGAAAACATACAAACAATGTCTGAAGCTACTTGATTGATTTGTATTTGCACTTATTTTCTTCCATGTTCCGGCTCAACTTATTGAAGCTCCTTTAGTCTTTCTTCTTTCCTTGTTATTTCCTAGAAAAGAAGAAGACGTATTGTTAAAAAGAAGACAACGAGATCTAATAGCAAGTTTGCAACCACTTATTTTGTTCTCTTTTTTTTTTTTTTCAATTGCTTCTGTGAACATTTTAGTTATCCAACTTTGTTCTCTTTCTTTCTTTCTTTTTTTCAAAAGATTTTTTTTTTCCAAAGAATATTAATTAGTCATTATCTCTCACTTTGTAATATTCTCGGAATGCCCCTTGTTGTTAACCACTTGTTGGATTACGGTACACTGGGTATGTTTTTGTTTGTTGTTGCTGTCATTTGAAACTGTAATCACCGCAAAAGTTTTCTAGCAATGAAATTTATCAAGAAGAACTTGCAAGATCAAATGGACCATAAATTTTTAAGCGAGTGTGCAGTGATTACGTTAAAAAAAAAATGTTGCACTCGTTCATCGGAAAAAAATTATATGCTCGTCAATATTTGAACAACCTTAACAAAATTTCTGGCTCCGCCACTGTCCCAAGGGAAGGTCCGCGTACGTTCTATCATCTTCTGACCCCACTTTGTGAGATTTCACTTGGGTATGTTGTTGTTGTTGTTAATGGGATTTGAGATAAGCAGGACCCTATCTCCTTTTTTGTTCTTCTTAGTAATGAAAGGAGTGAGTTTAATATTACGTAAAGCCATTTCTTTACAATGGATCAAACGCTTTAGACCAGGCACAGCGGAGATCATTGGGCCTCACATTTTTTATGCTGATGACCCTCTTTTATTTTGTGGGCAGAAGAATCACAGAAAAGATAATTGAGACTTGAGAGTAATCTTAATTAGTAGTGTTTAAAGCAGTTTCTGGACTAAAGATTAATACAGGGAAGAGCTCCATGTACGCTGTCAGTGATGTTCAGGATGTACATGAAACCAAATAACTTTATATTTTAAAATATATTTTATGTGTCAAGTTTAAAGATCAAGTGTTTTACTTTCCTTTTTGTTCTGTCCCAAAAAGAATGTGTATTTCTATATTCAGTAAGTTGACAACATCTTACATGACAAGTTTAAAACCACAAGATTCAAAGGATATTTTAGTACATTACACATATCTTTAATTTAGGACCACAAGATTCAAAAATCTCTTTTTATTCCTTAAACTTTGTGTTCAGTCAAACTAAGACACTTAAATTATGTACAGGTAAAGCTCTTTTAGCTTTGGAAGGATGAGAATGTCACTACTTGTACCTAATTGGCTACTTCCATCTTGGTCTGTTGCTTCCTCTGCTATTATCTCTTCCATCTCATCACAATCAATTACAAGAAGCTTCTCAAGGTTTTTGTGATCCTGCAAGATAGCCCGTGGAAACAACTTCTTTATCTTATGGCACTTTTTGATACTCAATTCTGTTAGACCCGAGAAGGTGTGAGATGCAATTTTTCCCTTACAAAGCCCAACAAGATTTGGCAAAGAATAAACAACCAGAACACGAAAACGTATGCAGTGTGGGTCTGTAGTAGTATTTCTACCAGAGGGCACGTTGACAATCCATTTTATGTCATCACAATTAGAGATGTCGCAAATCAATCCTCTTAAAAAAAACCCTGACAGAAAATTGTCCACCAAGCAGCTACTCAGCCCATGGCAGTTTTTAATCGCTAGAACTTGAATGCAATGTGGAAGAATAATTGATGTTGGAGCTTCTCCTCCACCAGCTTCAATGGTGCAATATTTTACGAGCACTCTTCTTTCTTTGATTCTATGATTTTCATAGCCAATGCGATCGAAAAAGGACGACTTTGGCCCTACACATATGCCATTTCACCAATCTTTCTCATAGTTACGACGACTACTCATGAACTTGTTGAAGCTATGCAAAACGCAGAACCGGCTTGCAAATTCTTCGAGCAGTTCCAAGCTGGCCAAGTCTTCACCTCGTGTATTAACTCTTGGAGGAAGTTTCAGGTATTGAAGCTGGGAAAGTTTGGGTAATATCTCCTTTGGCGGTTCCTTAAGATCTATTCGACCCATATCTAGAAATTTAAGCTTGACTAAGCTTCCCATGCCCTGAGGTACTTCCTTAATACCAATGCCAAATAGATCTAACACTCTCAGATTTTTGAGCCTTCCCAGTGGTGGTATAGATCTGAGCTGTTTACATCGTCCAAGCAAGAGTGCTCTAAGACTTCCCAAGTTAGACATGCAACTCGGTAAATCCATAAGCTCTGAGTTATAGGTCAAGTCGAGTACTTGGAGGTTGTTCATATGCTGAAAGAAAGATTCCGGGATCCTTCTCAACCAACAATAATGAAAAAGCAAGGTTGATAATGTGGGGCAATTGGGTGCCATGTCTTCAGGGATTCCCTTTATGTGGCTAAAAATAAAAGAGACTTTATCCAAAGCTAATGCCCAACCTTGCTCGTCCGGCATCTGTGATGCTATTCTAGCCCTTACCATGTACCTTGGTTTAACATTTGTGATCTGCAATGCCATTTCCCTAAGTAAATCATGCATCTTTACTCGTTCTCCTATAGTATTATTAACTTCAAGTAAGCAGACCTTCACTAGTTTATTCAATATGGTATGCCCCTGGTCAAACTCTTCTTGCCTACTATCTCCCTTCACCAGTCCCTCTATGATAAATCTATCAATTAGTTCATCTCTATCAATTACAAAGTCCTTAGGATACAAAGCACAGTATAAGAAGCACTCTTGCATATTTGTATCTCTCAACCGATCATAGCTATCTTTGCGATACCTTGAAGACATCACTTTCCATGTCATTGGGAAATTCTTTCAAAGCGTTCCTCCACTCCTTTATATCAGTCACCCCTCTCATACTTCCTGCCAAAGTGATGAGCCCAAGTGGCAAGCCCTTGCACCTTCTTGCCATGGATTTGGCAACTGGCTCAATATCTGGACTAAGCACAGTCTCGTCTCCTAGACTCTTCTTGAACAATCCCATGCATCATCAATATTGAGTTCCTTCACTTCTAGTAGTTTCTTAAAATCCATCTTTCAGACTTCATATGAGCGAGTAGTTAGGATTAGTCTATAGCCTTCCACATCAAGAGGGTTACCCCACTTCTCCAAGCAAAGGCGATCCCAGACATCATCCAATATGATAACAATGTTCTTACTTTTTTTGAATGCCCGGTATAATTTGCCTACCTCATAGGAAAGATCCAGATTCATAATATTGGCAAGATCATCTTGTAATCTTTTGATGCTAAACTCTTGAGAAACAGTAACCCAACAGACTTGATAATGAGTCTTTTCAAGAAGGCGATTATGTATATGCTTTGCCAAAGTCGTTTTGCCCACACCTCCCATGCCATATATACCGATGCTTGAGACATTTTCAACATGTAACCACGTCCAAATCACTTCTAAATTTTGTTTTGATTTTTCCTCGTGAACTTGAGGCGCCAACAGTAGACACTCCTCGGGCTCATACATATCATGTACGAGCATTCCAAAATGTTTACTTTGCTCAAGAAGTTCTCCAACCCTTCCATTCATCTTCTCCAAAGCACCTCCATTTTTCTTCCCTTTTGCTACTTCTTCTTTAAACGCACGTAGTCCTTCTTCGACCTTCGTAACCTCGTCAAACCAAGAACCAACTTCTCTTTTCCTCTTCTTCTTCCCATATCACTCTCGATTCTCAACATCTGTCTTCACATCAAATGCTCTATCTGATAATACCTTTACATTTCTTTCCAGAGTTTCCAAATTCTCATTAAAGTTAGTGATACTTTTGAACTTATTTGCTCCAAAATCAACTACCTTTTCATAAAAGCGTCCATGATCTTCCAAAAAGCACTGCAATAAACCACAGGCATGCAATTCAGTTGTGGTGGAAAAAATCAAAATCAACACGTACTTTACTAAAAACATTACCTCCTCCACACCACTCTTCCATTTTGAGATATAATCAAGATATTTGACAACGTTCTTTTCTATACTATTTACAATTTTGAAGAATTCAAATTCTATAGTTGTTTTTATTTTTCATCACGCGACATTTCAAACAGGGTTCCTAATTCCTGAAAGCAGAGATAGAATCACACATGAAATTAACTACTCTTCTCGATTTTTGTCGTATGATCAATGAACCTGATCATCTTAAAGAGATTCTTTTTTGTACAAAAATAGAACATCATATGAATGACATCAAGGAGCCCAAGACACCACGTATTTTGCTTATAATACAAAGTTAATGTGATATTTTCTCAATAAACTAACTTTTGAATTATATTATTTTATTCTCAACACCTTAAACATCATGTCCAGTAAAATACCTTTATATAATATGGAACAAAGGAAACAATATCAGGCTAGCTAGCCATTATTAAGGCAACAATTTTATCTGTTTAAGAAAACTTGGCTTTTATAATGGAAGTTAGTTATACAGATTATTATTTTTTCAAAATGGAAGTAGCATCGGTTCTATGTTTACAAACTAAAAAGAGTTGCACAAATTACATAATCCAAGAATTCTATAGAAGAAGATTATTTTGTAACTTTTTGAGCCTGTTTAGCCGTACTTTGTGTTGTTGCACCATTTCAGTTAATAAGAAGCCATTATATCACATAAATTGACATTTTAGGAAGAGCACAAAAATGTCGTAAAACCTTTATTTTTTCTTGAGAAAGCTGATAACTTTATAACGTAAGAAAATGAACCAAAGCACTGAAAATTAACAAAGTAGTAATAATCTCGAAGTAATACAAGCTTAGTAAACACATGAAGTTAAAAGTAATTTACCTTTTCAGTTGCTCAGGAGTCAGATTCTGTATCAAATAAAACGAAAAACAAGAACAATAGATTTCTTAACGGCTTTGGAACTTATAAATGAAGAAGAAAAAAGAAATTGGCTTAATACATTGACAACCCTTAAGCTTGGCAAAAAATTTCATTTAGACACTCAAACTACAGTTTGTTCTAATTGAGCACCTGAACACATAATAAAGTGACGTTCTTATTAAACACTTTCAGTTCAAAATTTTGAAAAATAAAATTTAACGTCTACCAGGTAGTTAAATAAACCACATATAATATTATAATGTGTAACAACCCGTTTGGTCGTTATAGCTCTTTTGGCACTTTCGCCACTTCCGAGCATTGATTGACTTACTTTTGACTCGAGGTTGACTTTTGGGCAAACGGATCTTTTCCAGAGTTTCGTCGATTCCGAGAGGTCCGGATGATTGTTTAGAACTTGTATGTATGATTGGTTTGGTTCCCAATGCATTTTGGTGCATTTCGGGACTTTGGATGGAAAATGGGAAGTAGGCACCGATGGTTGACTCGGTCAACGAGACCTCCGTTGGAAATTTTGAGACTACGAGTGCGTTCGTAGCGTATTTTTGTATGGGTTTAGGTGGTCGGATTATGAGCAGATGGCCTCGGGAATAACCCAGAAATTCGATGGAAGACTTAGAGAATTTGGGGATTTCTGGTGTCTGGTGCCCGCAACGGCGGCACCAGAGCCGCCCCAGCGGTACCGCCGTGGCGGTGTAGTGACCGCTGGGGCGGTCATGAGTAAAATGGGCCTCACCGCTGCAGCGGTGTCCCAGACGCCGCAGCGGCGCCGCTGTAGCGGCACTCCCTTCGCCGTGGCGGTCACGGGCAGGGGAATTTCATTAAATGTGTCTTAAAATAAGACTTAGACCCTCATTATGTCATGACTCGATATTGAAGCTTGGGAAGACTGTTTTTGGGGATAAATTGAGGAATTTCTTGGAGGTAAAGCTTTGTCTAATCACTTACTTCTCTTTAATCATTATCATCTTAGAATCATCCCTTCCTTTTTCAATCCCTTAGAAGTAGAATTTGAAGAAGGGTTTTGGAAGACTTCTCCTTAGGGTTATAATTGATAAAATTGATGTTGTTAATACTAAAATGTGACGAATCTAAGTTTAGTAACCCCAAATCTTCCACTTTTAACGTTGAATTTCGGATTTGGGGAATTAGGGTTCATACCCAATTTAGAGGTTTTTACTAGAAATCAAATTTGGGGATAATTCTGGAGCTAAACCAACAATTACTGATTGGGTTATGATTACCTAGGATTCAATTTGGTATTTTACCCGTGAATTTCCCGTTTCGCCCTTGTGGGCCCGTTTCCCAATTTCTAGGGTTAAATTGGACCTAATTGATATCATAGCAATATCAGTATCATTATTCATGATTTCTAATTTAGAATTCGATTTGCTTAGACTACTTTGGTTCTGAGCTTCAGAGGAAGGGCAAGGCGATAGAGTGACTTATTGGTGTTGCAGTTCGGCAGTCCAGGTAGGCTATGGTTTACCTTTGGTGAGACTTAGTATAGTGAATCACATATTTAGATTATGATGTCAGAGACAGCATGTGAACCTTCGGGTGTGAAGTTGGGATGGATATTTCCTTAGGTTGGGCCTTGATTTGTGTTGGGACTAGCCACCCCGTTATATGTGTTTGATTGTTTAATTGTGTTGGCTTGATGCCATGTGTAGTTAGTAGATAGTGAATGTCTCTTGTTGTCCTGATTTGGGATAGGATTGGCATACCCATTGTAGGTATTTGTACTATGATATATTATTGGCGTACCCACAGTAGGTACTTGAGTTATTGATATATGTTGGCATATCCACTGTTGGTATTGTGATGTGATATATTGTTGGCGTACCCCGTTGAGGTACTTGTGATATTGAGCTTACTTGTTGATGATTGACATATGCATTGCACGCATTCTCTCATATTATCATGCATGGCCGATATCCGGTGATGATCCGGCATCGTTGATCGAGCGAAACTTATATTTGATAAACTCTTTTACTTGAGTGATTGTGAAAAAGGCCGATGTCCGAGGATCCATTCCGGAATCGTTGTTTATATGAAATTGATACTTGCTAAACTCTTTTACTTGAGTGATTGTGAGGAGGCCGATGTCCGAGGTTCAATTCCGGAATCGTTGATTTATGAAACTGCTATTTGACAACTCTTTTGAGTGATTGCGAGGAGGCCGATGTCCGATGGTTATATTCGGGCATCGTTGTGCATGGCCGTTTCCGATGTTATCCCGGATTCGATTGTAGTGCATGAGCTCCGCGAGTCCCCCAGAGTGGTACCGGTGAGACTCCCCCTGTGAGCAATTAGCCAGGGTCCCGTCTGTCTGTTTGGCAAAGATCCGAGATGGGTGTCAGTCAGACTTTGCGAGTCACACTGTGTTGTGCTGCCGAAACGTCGATATTTCCGTTCGGAGTACATGTGTGCATCTTATTTTCATAGCATGGCATGGCATCACATTCATACCATTATTGCATTGCATTGCATTGCATTATAACTGAGTGAGATGTCGTGATGACTGTATTGTGGTGGATTGTGTTGTTGATTTTATTGTGTTGATTGTTCCAGGATTTGATATACTCAGACTTTTTATATTGGGGTTAGATACTTACATAGGTGTTGACGGATACTCGGTTACGATTATATTGTTTCATGCGTGATTGTTCTACTTGTTTATACTACGTTATTTTCTGAATTGTGTTAACTATGCTTAGTCGGTCTATGATGCCTACCGATCTTTTTGTTGTTTGTCTTGACACACTTTGCGTTAACTTTTTATGAATGCGAGTATCGAGGAAACCGGATCTCTTCTCAACTGCGTGGGCGATCGACTCACTGAACTTCTTGAGTTTTCCCGGCGTGAGCATGGTGTCCGTTGACCTCGAAGACTCTTCTATTGTTTATGTCTTACTTTTCTTTCAAGACATGATTTGAGACATTTTATGTATTATTATTTAGACCAGAGTTATTCGGATTTAGATGCTCTTGTATGACCAGACCAGATACTAGGGTGGATTCATTTACTTCTGCACTTATCTATATTATACTATATTGTGAGACTTACGTCATTTACTTCTTTCGCTATTTATTATATTTATTGATTGTGAACGTTGAGTTAAGGGTTCGCCTACCGAGGTGGGAATGGTAGGTGCCCGCATGACCTGGGCTAAAATGGGTCGTGACATAATGTCCTCTAATTATACACATCAGCCTCAATTGGAACAGGCTTGAGGTTTTCTAGATTATTGAGGTTAATCCGTTTAATTAATGAAACTGCTATATTTTAAGTGGTTAACTTATCTACGCAATGGACACTTAAAATAAGCGGGAAAAAAAAACATTTGAACTCAAAGTGTCTGCTAGGAACATTTTATCATGTGTCTAGGTGCTCAATTGAAACAAGCCATAGTTCGAGTGTCTAAATACAAGTTTAAGAGGCTTTCCATGCATTAAGCCAAAAAAAACTTTCTACAAACAACATGAGGTTAAAATAATTCAACTTTTCAGTTGTTTAGTAGTCAGATAGTTCGTCAAATACAATAAAAGAAATTCAGTATTTACCTTTGATTTTCAAGTTGAAGCAGAATATCTACACAGATTTGTATCGTGTTTAGCTTTCAAAATTATGAACCAATGTGTAAGAAATCAAAAGCAGGAGAGAAGAAGTGCACATAATCAAAAGCAAGAGAGAAATCAATGGTCTCTTTTTGAAAGTGAAAAAAGGAAACAAAGATGTATAATGTATTGAACTTAATTGTGAAATGACAAAAATGGTCTTTTATCTTGATTTTTAGTTTCAAGTAATCCCTTAGTGTTATTTGAACAGTTTTAGTCGTTTAAGTTTGTAAAAATTGAGTAATTTTTGTTCCCGTTAAATATTTATCAAACTTTATTGTTAAAATTTAATTGAAATCGTGAACATAAAAAAATATTTAATGGGAATTCACATTTGAAAATCTAATTTTTTTTTTATTTTTTTTTATTTTTTTTTATTTCAAGAATCTAATGTAATTTTTTGTAACGACCCGCTTGATCGTTATGCGTGCATTGACCATTCTACCCTTGGTAGTACCTTCCCGAGGTTAGGAATGAGCAGACCTAAATAAATTGGGGTGTGTTTTATGTTGTGTTTTGTGACTTATAAGTGACTATGTGATGTGTTTTAACTTGGTTTGTTTGTTGGCTGTGTTAATAAGGCCTTAGGATGATTTTTACATACTAAGTATAAAAAGTGGAAAAAATTTCGAGCTCACTGCCTAAATTGCACCGCTCAGCGGAAGAATTTCCGCTGCCACGAACCCGCTGCAGCGAAGGTTCGATTTTTCAAAAGGTCGCCGCGGCGAAGCGGGGACCGCTGCAGTAGACCTCAGTGAGTTAGAAACCCGATTTAAATACCTTATTTCGACCCCACTCCTCACATAATCCCAAAAACAGTTTCCAAGAGCATAGAGGCGACTTTCTAAGGCTAGGGCACTATTCTCCATCAAAGGTAAGCCTTAATCACTAACTTTCTTCGCGTAATGTTCTTATTCGATTCTTGTTTCAATCAAAGGACCTTTAATGGGAATTGAAGGGTAGAACACAAATACCAAAGAAACCCTAGAATATTAATGGGTTATTATTTATTGTTGTTTATCGATTGTCAAATCATCTATGAGTAGAGATTATTGCGTCATAGCATGAGAACTTGATATTCAATGATGGAAATCGGTTGTTGAGACCTAGGGTTCCAATAAAAATGGAAACTTTGTCTAAAATCATATTGGTAGGGTTAAAATGATTAGAGAACCCATGAATTGAGTTCATACTCCATTACTTACTTAAGCATTATGATTTCTAGACTTTGAACGTTCCGAAGCTGTGAGGAAAGGAAAAGCCATTGCGGAGTGATTGCATTGTTCCAGTTCGGCTTCGAGGTAGGTTATGATTTACTTGATTTAGACTTTGATTAGTTTGTTGTATATGTCGTGGAATCTATGGGAGAAAGCATGTCTATGACTTTGGACATGGAGTTGGGTGGTTGTTGTTAGTTGTATGATTAAATTGTGTGAAGTGTTTCTCCATTATTGAGGTTGATAAACTTGAATTGTATTCTTGAGACCGTTGCAAGAAAGGTGTTCATATATACCCTTCAGAGATGAGTTGATGTTAGTGACATATTCTATTATGTTGAGCAGATTATTTGTGAGTCTTGTTGTGACTTGTGTTATTTGATTATACTTCATTGATATTGACTTGATGGGTGTTATTGAGTCATTCCTTGTGATTTGATTATGAGACGTTGTTGATGATGATTGAGATGGAACATATACATCTTGTAAAGCACATTTGACAGGAGGTGACAATGTAGCCTAGTGTGAGCTCGTGGTACGAGGTTCTTTCCGGAACGAGTGGTACATGTACACCATGGGTCCCCTGCAGGTCATGGCTATTTGGGGAAAACATTACTATCTAGAATGTGTGTACATATATGTGACAGAGTGGGAACTTTATTGTTTATTCTACTTCTTTGTCTTGAGCATTGGTGTTTCATTGTTGATAATTGGTGACTTATTCTGAAAGTGGATTATTTGAGGATCTTATCTGTGATACATATTTGTTGTGCCTGTCTTCCTATTTCATTTATTTTATATATGTATGCATGATACTAATCTAATTAATTATATGATACCTACCGATGTACGTGTTGTTTGTCTTATTTCACACTTGCTGTGACTTTTTTGAGTGCAGATTTTGAGCTAGAGACGTCTTCCAGACCTCGCATCTAGTTGAGGTTATTCGCTACAAGATCAGAGGGTGAGCTCATATCCGTGCCATGCCACTTGAAAATCTTTCTTTATTGCAGATGTCTATTTCCATCCCAGACATTGTGTTTATTTTTAGACAGTAGCTCTTCTTTTAGACATTGTTGGTTCGAGTCCTTGTACGGTGACTTTCAGATTTTGGGGATGTAATTGCTAGATTTCCGTACTTGCTATTTAGTTTATTTTATTGTTCGACAGTTTATTCTATTATTCGTGAGTAAAGTTATTTAATTGGTTTAAGTAATTGGAATTGGCCTAATAATGGTTAAGCGATTGGTTCGCCCATTATAGGACTAGTGTGGGTGCCACTCACGTCTGTTAGAACGTTACAAAGTTGGTATCAGAGCCTTAGGTTCGTTGATCTCGACGTACAAGGACATGTCAAGTAGAGTCTTGCAGTACGGAGACGTCTGTACTTATCTTCGAGAGGCTATGGGACACTAGGAAACTTCAATTTCTTTCTTTCTTTCGTGCTACTTAATTGCAATTGGTAGCTAGAAGATTCAAAACTTGTATTTGACTTTTCTTTCTATTCTCTCATAGATGGTGAGGACTCGTGCGGCAGCAGCAGCTAACGAGACACCCGCGCCAGCCGCTGGGGCTGCAGCTCGGGGGGGAGGATAGGCGGCTGGGGCCGCAACACAAGAAGAGGGCCGTGCTGTGTGGGCCGCGGTCAGCGTGCAGTAGGCATGGGAGCACCGCACCGCCCGGGGGCAAGGTTCGCGGGCCGATCGCAACGTCCCGAGTCCCTTCCGAGCCTCCGTTTGTCTGTGATTAGGAGGCAGAAGTTTGGCAAGAAAGACCGCCCTCGACGAGATATTACTGCTACTCCAAAGGTCGTCAGGAGAAGGCGGTTCCAGTGCCGAAACTATTGAATGGCCCAGCGCAGGCGGTGTGTGTTACCGCAGTTAGGCAATCGTGTGCGAGAGCTGTGGTCCTACCAAAGCCTGTACCCCTCGTGCGCCGAGGCACGCACGCCGCTCACTCCGGCTCCACATTTGGACGAGGCCCCAGACCTCGAGCGTTTTCTGTGCCACCGGGAGGACCGCGATGACGAGGTGACGAACATGATTTGTTTTACGGGGTTCGCCTAGATGGCTCCTCCGGTGTTCTATGGTAGTAGGCGGAAAGTGCCTGGTTCATTAATGGTTACGTGGAAACTCGCGAGATGGTGGGTGAAAGTGCGGGTAGAGTTGTTTACTTTTGTTCAGGCAGAATCTTCAACTATGGTGGAAGACATTTTAACCAAAGTGTAAAGCCGTGAGTTTGCATAAGTGACTAGAAGTTCAATTTTACTAGATTTTCTTAAAAATGTGTTCTCGTATAACAACACGAGGATAGGGCGTGATGAGTTCGACGCTCATGAAAAGGAAAGCTTCCTTGTGGCCCTTCAAATTCTCGTTTCGCCTCTTTCGCTCGTGGTATATCGATTTTCCTGCGAGAGGAAAGGGTTGAACGTTTTGTGAAAAGGGTTGAATCTACATACTTACGTTGCCAAGCTCTTCGATTGAACGACCGAAGAGTTGTTCTTTTCGAGAGGATTGTGGATACGCCGGGAAGCTGACAGGGGGTGTACCGTCGGGATGGCTATAACAATGTGGGAACGAAAGAGCGAAAAGTGGCAGGCGTTTTGGTGGTACGTTTTCTGAGGACGGGGGATACGAAGTCCTGTTGAATAAGTGATTCAATGACGTGGTTTTGGTTGGGAGAAACTCGTTTGAGTCGTTACGGTGCCCTGTCGGCCGAACGAGGGCTGGGTCCAGAAGTTCGAGATCGAGCGATTTCGACAACACGGTGTCAGGGTTCGAGCCGGCTACGATGGATGCTGCTTTGAGTGTGGCGGCGGGGCCATCAAGAGGCTTTGTGCTAGACTCGGCGGGCAACACGGTAGCCGGTCGCTCAAGCTCCCGGTGCCCCCGCTGCTCCCCGCTATGGCGGATCTTCTAGGGGGAACCGTACCGCATCGGGCGGGTGGTCACACGACGGTGAGAGTGCAAACACCCCAAGCAAGGGCGGTATCGGGCCGGGTACCATGGAGGTTAATGCTAGTGGTAGGCGTGCCTATCTCCTGCGTTGTGCCGGGGGCAAAGGAGGCCTAGGGCTTGGAGTACGATATCACGGTACTATCTGGGTATGTCACCGGTGCTTCTCGAACTATTTGATCCGGACTCCATATTTTCGTATGTTTCTACTTATTTTTATAGGAGTTTTGATATGACTTGTGACTTGCTTAATACTCCTATTATTGTGTCTACTCCGGCCGGAGATTCTGTGGTTGTAAATAAAATGTTTCGATCTTACACCTTTACTATTATGGGTTATGGTACCTGGGTAGCCTTAATGATTTTAGATATGGTAGATTTCGATGTTATTCTGGGTATGAGTTGGCTATCTCCCTACCATGCAATTCTAGACTGTCACGCCAAACCCATCCCCTTAGCTATGCTCGGGGTACCTAGACTTGAGTGGAAAGGAAACCTAAATCCCTCCCCAAAGAAAATTATCTCTTATGTTCGTGCTAAGAAACTTGTTGAGAGGGGGTGTTTGGCTTATTTTGCGCATATTCGTGATACTGATGCTGAGACTCCACCACTTGAGTCAGTTCCTATAGTTCTTGAGTTTGCAGAGGTGTTTCCTGCGGACTTACCCGTATACCGTACCTCACGATATCGATTTCCTCGCATCGGGACTTAAAGCCGGTGACCTCCGCCTTATTTCCATTTCTCTATATCGTATGGCTCCAGCAGAGTTGAGGGAATTGAAGGAACGGCTTCAGGACCGTATTAGTAAAGGTTTTATTCTTCCGAGTGTCTCTTCGTAGGGCGCTCCTGTGCTTTCTGTGAAAAAGAAGGATGGCACTATTCGGATGTGCATTGATTACCGCCAGTTAAATAAAGTCACCATCCGAAATAAATATCCTATTCCTCACATTGATGATCTGTTTGACCAGCTTTAGGGAGCATGTGTGTTCTCTAAAATAGATTTGAGATCGGGCTACCATCAGTTAAAGATTCGGGCGGAGGATATCCCCAAGACAGCCTTCCGGACTAGATAAGGACATTATGAGTTCCTAGTCATGTCTTTTGGGCTCACCAATGCCCCTGCTGCTTTTATGAATTTGATGAATCGAATTTTTAAGCCATTCTTAGATTCTTTTGTTATTGTATTTATTGATGATATATTGATTTATTGAAGAAGCGGGAAAAGATCATGAAAACATCCGAAAGTTGTCCTTGAATTATCGAGAGTGATAGTGGAGTCAGTATGCTAAATTCCTAAGTGTGAATTCTCCGACTTGATTCGGTGTCCTTCGGGGGTACGGGTTTCGAAAGCAGGATGGCGGTTGACCCAAAAATATTGAGGCCTTCAGAGATTGGGCTAGGCCCACATTAGTGACAGAAATCTGTAGCTTAGTGGGTTTAGCTAGTTACTACTGCCGGTTCGTGAAGGGGCTTGCTTCGCACTTGACCCGTTTGACAGAGAAAGAGGTACCTTTTCAGTGGCCCAATGAGTGTGAAGAGCTTCCAAAAGCTTAAGACTTTGTTGACTGCAAAGACCGATTCTTGCTTTGCCCGTGGAGGGTATGGATTTTGTGGTTTATTGCGATGCTTCCCGTTTAGGTTTGGGGGCTGTGTTGATGTAGGATAAGAGGGTTATTGCCTATGCTTCTAGGCAATTGAAGATTCATGAAAAAGAATTATCCTACTCATGACTTAGAGTTGGCAGCATTTCTACGTACAAAGTATCCAAAATCGGTTGACCAGATCGGATACGGATCCCACACCCACACCCACACCCACACCCACACCCACACCTATGTCGTGTCGATACGGGTGCGCCACTGAAAGTGAAGATTCCGAGAAACATAGGTGTTCGGTATGGAGGAAGTAATATTTTCCATGAAAAATGTATTCCTGGAAAATAAGTGAATTTCTTATTTATTTTTCATATTCAGTTGGTAAGTGGAAAACATTTTTCGGAAAATACCCACCCACGCACCACACCACCCACTCCCCACCACCCAACCCACCATCCCACTACCCCACACCCCATACCACCCAAACCCAACCACCCCACCCTCACCACCCACTTCACCACCCCCCACCCAACCCCACCCCACATCATGTAAGAAGAAGATGACCCCCCTTTACAGTAAATCACAGTTATAAACAAAAAATGCAAAAATCCAATCTTTTTAATGGATCCATATAACAAAAGATCACCCCTTTACAGTAAAATCCAATCTTTTTAATGAATCCATATAAAAAGATCACCCCTTTACACAGTAAATCACAAAATATAAACAAAATACAAAGATACTACTTATTAATAGGAATAGTACCTCTAAGCATGGGTTTATAGAAGCTAAGAGTAACTTTCCATCTTCCTTGTTTAAGACCATTAATACTTTCAACACATTGTGATACTTCACTCACTATTTGACTGTTCACTGTTGTCCCTGCATTTGGCTGCAAATGCAAAACCCTAACCACAAACAAAATAAATATAAGCATACACACAAAAATCTATAATTAATGTAACTTTTTTAGTGAAATTAAAAAATGGTTACCATTTGATTGGCATTTTGCTGATTGCAGATACAGTTCCCTTTAGCCCTTTGTTCTTCGCAGAGGAAAGAATTAATCTTGAAAATACAAATAGTGTATTTTTTTTTAGAGTAAATGACAAAAATTGTCCCTTATGTTTAAGGGTAGGTTCAAATAGTCCTAAAGTATGCACATAACTGTTTTGATACTTTAAGTTTGCCTAAAGTTTAACATTTTTTAGTCTCCATCGAATATTTAACAATTATGTAACACAAAAAACTGCACTAGACACTAAGAAGATATAGAAATTACACATCAAAAAGCTGCGCCAGACTCTAGAAATAAATTAAAAACATCAGAAACTACAAAAATTAAACCTCTATATGTGAGTTCCTGCTAAAAAAATTCTTAGTTCTTGTCAAATCTAACAGACAGAGTTCGGTGATATTTAATGGAGACAAAAAGTGTTAATTTTTTGTCAACTTTAAGGACCAAAACTGTTTAGTGCATACTTAAGGGGCTATTTTGAACTACCCTCAAACATAAGGGACCGACTTTATCATTTTTTCAAGATCTACATAAACTTCAACAGTATGTAATATTATCGTAGTTATTCTCTCCGTTTCAATTCGTTTGGGTTACTTTTTTTTTTTAGTCTATTTTTTTTTTTTTTTAAAATGTCACTTTTTATATTTAGTCATCCTTTACACTCAATATCCTATACGGCATATTTAAGATCATAATTTTCAAAAGTCTTATTTATTTTCTTAAACTGCCAAGTCAAACAACAACAAACAAATTAAAACGAAGGTGGTATCATATTTATCTAATTAACAATTAAGGTTCACTAAGAAATTTGTTTGTATTTATCCAAGCGACTTGATAGTAAAAATTCTATACATAAATTAAAGTCAAACAAATAAATATAGATCATAGTACATTCTGGAACTTTTCTAGTAATTTTTTCTATTAAGTCTTGAACATAGTATTACTTAATAACAAAAGAGGGAGGAGAATTAAAGTACACCAAAATATTACATTTTTTAAAGTTATTAGCGCAATTTTATAACTATATATAAGAGGGAATAATGAAGTTTTGTATTCCTCACATATTCTTTGATCCTATGAGACTGTGACACATGGCTATGGCTTTTTCCCTACATTTTTTACCTCATTAATTTTCTTATGATTATTCCCACTTGGGCATTTGTTATTTGACTATATTGACACTATATATAGTAATTTTCTGTGATTTTTTCTTGTCCCTTATTAGATTACTCTTTTCGTTTCTTTTTACCTTTTTCTTATACTAAAAATGAATTTTTCTATTTACTTATTTATTTTAGTTAATTACGAAAGATTTATTAATCTCTTCCTATATTACTCTTATCATTAAGTAACTATATAAAGTATTAGTAGTCAAACGTAAATTTTCAAAGCATAATTAATAAGGATAATTTAGTATATTTTACTCATAATAAATAACTTGTTAAGGGAAGTGCAAAGTCAACAAGAGACAAGTAAAAAGGACTCGAGAGAGTAACTTTAACTCCATCCGTTTCATTTTACTTGGCTCTTATATAAAAAATAAAAAAATAAAAAAATAGATTTTGCTTTTTATTTGTCCATTTTAGCACATCAAGACAGATTCATTGTTTTCTCTGAATATTACTCTTATCATAAGTAACTACGGTCGGACATCTCTATAACGGCATCCGCGTATAGCAGCACCGCTCTATAACAGCTAAAATTTTTCGGAATCGATTTTTTATGTTATATTTTACTTCTCTATAACAGCATTTTACCTATAACAAAGAACAACCAACTTTATAACAAGATTACTCTTTGTAAAATCATCCCCCATATACATATATCCGCTTTTTTTGGTAATATAATTATTAACCATCTTTATGAAAATAGAACATCTATGATTACCAATAATAAGTAGTATAGATTTTGACCAAATATTTAATTTGATACCTTAATATACTATATTTATGACAAAATATTACATATGAATACATATGTGGAGTTTGATGCAACACTTCCTATCATTGAAGCTTTCACTGATGAAGAGATTATTGCCCATATCATTGGAATGGAAGAACAAGAGAATATGGAAATCGAAGACGACAATGAAAGTGTTGACGAAGAACCTGAACCTATTGTTACTTGGATTGGGTTAGAAGATTCAACGGTTCAACTCGTAGATTCCCTTCAAGGGAAAACAATTAAATACCCGTTTGCTAAAAGTTTAGACGCGAATCTTCGTAAATTCAAGCGTTATATTATCAATAAGAGATTGGATTCTACGAAACAAGCTACAATAAAATTTCTCCCATCAATCTTGAAAGAATTTAATTTTCAAGTACTGTAGATTTAAAATGTGTGCCTTAGAGCTTAAAACTTTATGCATTCAATTATAAATTTATTGAAATTGTATTAACTTTCTTTAATGTTTAGTTAGTGAAGCATTGATATCTTTGAGATTTAAAATTTAAATAATTTGTTATTTTTTTTACAGCATTAAAAAATTTAAAAAATAGATTATATGCATCTATTTTGCCTATAACAGCCAACTGTTATCTAAATGACAAATGTTGTTACAGGTGTTAACAACAATTCTGTATACAGCCAAAAATTTTTGTACCCAACGATACTGTTATAGAGAAGTTTGACTATATATAAAGTAATAGTAATCGAACTTCTATTTTCAAAGCATAATTAATAATGACAATTTAATAAAATAAACCCCTAATAAATAACTTTTTAAGGGAAGTGTCATGTCAGCAAGGTGAAGTAAATTAAAACAAAGGAAGTACATTATTTATTATTATACATTTTGGTAAAACTATGCAACTTTGAAGTCACAGTTTCATTCACAATCATATTTTAGTAGGTCTTACTAATTATTATGTCATATTCTTCTCTTTCGACGTTTTTGGTATGAAGAAAATATTTTTCACCAAAAATTATTATTTTAAAAATATTTTTCAGGAAACTAAGTGTGCTTTTACCTATTTGCTTTTATTTGGTATGTAAGAAAAAAATATTATCCTAAAGTCACTGTATATAATTTAGACAAGAACTATTGAAGGTGGGTGTGAGGGTGGTGGGTGGTGAGTGGGGAGGATGAGAGCTACGGGTGGGGATGAAGATGAGGTGTATTGGAGGGCTAGAAGGACACAACGAATGTGAAATGCCACTTGTGGAACTTGATTTTCTTACTTTCACTAGAGAAATCATTTTTCTCATTTTAAAAAATTTATTTTTCTAGAGAAAATGTTTAACTTTGACCAACCAAACATAAGAAAATTGAAAACTATTTTTCAAAAGGTGTTTTCCTCCATATCGAACACACCCTTTATTTGTTTTAAATCTCCAAAGTTTTGCATCTTATGAATATTGAATCTTGTGTTTCTTTGTATTTTCTAATTCTCCTTCCAAAACTTCCTTCCTCATAAATAAATTGTTCTTAAAATTTATTCAATTATATGACTAACAAACTTTAATAATTATGGAGACTTACTAACAAAACATGGTTAACACTTCACTAGATTAACTTAATTATGCAATAGAAAAATTAATGTGACATAAGTCATATTTTCTAAATTAGATTTACTATTATTGTATTATGAGTTCGGGCCAGGGCATAGCATAGACCTCATGCAACTAGTAATTAATTATAACGGGTTATTTTCTGTCACTTCGTCTATTGTCTCGTAGAACAAAACATAAAAGTTTGCGCATTATCAAATGCTTACAATTTGGTAGTATATATATTTTGTATTGTGTTATGGTAATTGATGAGTTATGATACCTTATGTTTTTGTCACGACCCATTTCAGGATCGCGCGGGCACCTACCTTTCCCACTTCCTAAGAGGCGAACCCTTTCATTGAATACACATCAATTAAATAAAGATGATTCATTTAAACTAATAGATATTTAGAAATAACAGCGGAACATCATAATATACATTTAATAAACTCAAGTATTCATATGATTACAACAAATACACAATTACAGACTCAATCCATTTTTCCATGACCTGGTCTAGACTAGTACAAGAAAATTACAAATGAATTTCGATTTCCACTATATTCTAAGACTTAACCTCCGTCCCGTGGAGGAGGCCTTCCGTATAGGTACCGTATTACCTCGGCTTCGTATCACAATCAACCACCTGAAATAATCTACACCCCAAAAAGGGTGTAGCAAGTGTAATATTTGTACAATCCACGCGTACTAAGTAAGTATCATAGGCCGACAATGGTTAGTAACACATATCAATAAAAGAATGCACAGATAAACATGATAACAACCCAATCAAGTCATACGTCTATCTACCACACACTGCACATCAATATCTTTAAGCATTAATCTCACTCTAATAATCACCAGTCAATCTCACAACGATCTCGAAACTCACATATCATTAAATCGTTCGTTTCAGTCTAATAGTCAACTCATCATCGAGACACCCGTTACCCTACATCACATAGAGACCAAACATATAACTAATCTTACGGACGGTCTATGGGATACTTCAACAAGTTCAATCAATAAATCCAAATCCAAGTACACGTCATTGCCTAAGTAAAGCATCTAATCCCAAATGTGCTAAGTCTGAATATATCAAGTCCGAATCCAACACCACAAGTACAACACCAACATCTCAAAATCAATCATAATGCAATGCGATGCAATAGTGTATTAATGCAATGCAATGCAATAGTGTATGAATGCAATGCAATGCCATGCAAATGAGGTGTACCCATGTACTCCGGACAGAAATATCGACGTCTCGGTAGCACAACCCAGCGTGACTCGCGAAATCTAAGTATCACCCATCCCGGATCTTTGCCTAACAGACAGACGGGACCTCGGATCTTTGCCCACTGGGGGTTCTCACTGGCACCACTCTGGGGGACCCGCGGAGTCCATGCACTAACAATAATTTTAGAAATATCATCGAAATCGGCCATGCAACAACGATGCTGAAATGGATCATCGGACATCGGCCATCTCACAATAACTCAAGTAAAAGAGTTTCATCAAATATCAGTTTCACACAATCAACGATTCCAGAATTGATTATCGGACATCGGCCTTCTTATAATCACTCAAGTAAAAGAGTTTATCAAATATGAGTCTCACTCAATCAACGATACCGGATCATCACCGAGTATCAGCCATGCATCATGAATGAATGAGAATGCGTGTACATGCGTGTGAAGAACCTCAAGCTCAATATCACAAGTACTAACAATGGGGTACGCCAACAATGTATCATATCACAATACCAACAGTGGGTATGCCAACAATATATCAATTTCACAATACTAACAGTGGGTATGCCAACAATGTATCTACATCACAATACCAACAGTGGGTATGCCAACAATATATCCGAACCACAAATGCCACAGTGGGTATACCAATAATATATCCAAACCAAGACAGATAACAGGATCTAATCTCTATCAACAACTCATGGCATCAAACCAACATAACATAACAGTCAAACACAACACAACAAGGTGGCTAGTCCCAGCACACAACAGGTCAATCAATCGATATACATTATTACCACTCCCTTAAATCAGCCTATTAGCTTAGAACACAAATCTCACCCTACACTCAAAATCCCTCGTCACAACTCATTTAGGACTCAATCACAATCGTTGGTACATTTTGTCCTCCCATTTATCCACTAGATTCACTATTAATGGCATAACACAAGTAATCACATATTACAGGAAATTTTCGTCATTAGGCACAAAAATAATTTTCGTCCGCTACTCTCAATTCACATAAATCCACCGATATTCAAGAAAAATCACATCAAACAACCTGAGGAATCTACAGTCCACAAGCCCGAACAAACAAGTCACACAACAATACCATCCTAGGATTCCATCCCAAATCTCCGATTTCCTACACATGCATTCTCCGTTCCTTCTAATACAAAAATATAGGAAACTAATCGGAGTCTACCGAAGGGAAGCCATAACCTACCTCATGGCCGAACAGGTGCCACGAACCCACACATTGCCTTGTCTTTCAAAGCGTCTCCAAATAATCAAACTCTATCACATATGAATTCTATGTAAGAAACCATGAATAATAATACCCATATTGGCTACTTTCTAGTCGGGTCAAATTCCAACCCTTAATTTAGGAAAAATGGGCCCCAAGGGCAAAAAGGGAATTTGATGACCAAAATACCAAATTCAATACCAAAATGTCAAAACCCATTACTTTAATCATAGGAATACTCAATTAATTCTCAAAATCATCGTTATTATGAAAACCCCCAAATTTGGGTCTAAGAAGCCTAACTTTTCATGAAAATCAACTCTAGAATCGATGATTAATGATTAACAAGCCTAGATATGACATTATCTAGCATGAAAAACAACAATTTCATCATTAAACATCATCTAAGAATCAATTTAGTTTTTAACCCTTCTTCACATGAAACCCATAAAAACCCTTCTTTTGATCTTAAGCCTTTTTATGGAAAATAGGAATCTAGCTAGTTTGTTCCCAACATATTCAAGCATATTCAACATTAATCTTACTATTTAGGAAGATTCTATGAACCAAAAATGATTTAGAACTTAACTCAAGAACCCATTTGAAGACCCATTAGATTCTATGAATTCTAGATTATGCTAGATGATTAAGAGAGGTTTATGAAACATAATAAGGTAGGAATGTTACCTCTGGGAATGAATCACTTAAAAACCTTCCAATTAGCCTCCACAAAGCTCTCAAGTCGGAATAGAAATAATGACTAGGGTTTTGGGGTTTTAAACTTATAACACTTCTCGTCGACCACTCCAGCAGTTGAGACACCGCCCCAATGGCTGGGCAGATCGCTACAGCGGTCGAGGCTAGGACTCCACTTATCGCTGCAGCAGCAACCACACCACTACAGAGGTCCTGGTGCCGCTACAGCGGACACTAGACACCAGCAATTTTTCCCAAGTTTCACCATTTGATCTGATTTTTTGACTAGTTCCCGAGGCCATCGACTCACATACCATACACATAGACACACATAATGCGCCCGTGGCTTCGAAATTCCCAACGAAGCTCTCGTTGACTGAGTCAACTTTGGGTCAGCTCTTTTTCACGTTAAGCTTATATTTCACAAAAGTTGCCCGAATCCCGATCTAGACACCTCGGGAAGCATGCCAACGGTTCCCTCGGATCAAAAGGAGCTAATCACTGCTCGAAAAAGGGCAAAAATATCGAAAGGGTTATAATGACCAAACGGTTCGTTACAGTTTTGATGATTTGAAAAACCTTAAGAAACCAGATATGATCAGGCTCACTTGTTGAATTTGTCAACCTCTTGATACCTCATATACGCTATGTTGACACTTTCTTTGGAAGAATCGTATGCACCGCTCACACTACACAAGTGCAGCAGGATATGTTCATATATGAAGGACCATATGTGTTTTCGGAGGGACCCGAAGAGATCGTGTTCCCCGGCAGATATGTTCAAATATGAAGGATCGGATACAAGCGCCGTGGGGACCAGATGAGATCAGGTCCCCAACTATTGCTTGGTCAACTGTACAGCTGTAAAGCTACTGGCATTGCAGCAGTGTAGCAGCACAACATCAGAGTTGTTTCAGCCCGTTCAAGAACAGATAAGGGACCAGGTTCCTCGAGATGACCGACCAAGTCCCTAGAGTGTTGAAAAGTCAACTCTACAGCTGTAAAGCTGCTGACACTGTAGCAGAGCAGTGGTGCAGCAGTAATATAGTAGCAGAGTTGCTTTATAGGCTGTCATCTTCACTGTCCCTCTCTCTCTCTACATAAACAACATCTTGTTCAAAGTGAAGACTTATTCTTGCACAATCAAATTGCTCACATCCTAAGTGCAAGTCTCCACCTCTTGAGGTGCTCTCAAGAACAAAGCGTCAACAAGCCGAAGGACCAGATCCCAGAACTGAAGATACTTTAAGTCCTTAGGTTGTTGAGTCTTTGTTATTTTATTCTTTAATTTGTAAACCTACTCTTCTCTAAAGGAAGCTATTTGTAGGTATCTCAAAGTCTCAAAAGTTGCTTGAAGGAAGTTTATCTCCTCAAGCTTTTGAGTGGTACAATAGGCTATATTTAGTCTAAGTGTATTACTGTGTGGGTGGCTAGACTTAGTCACGGTACTGAATTCTCAAAGGGTGCCTTTAAGTGGTACACTAGGCTAGAGTTAGTCTAGGTGTATTAGTTTGCTTGGCTAGAGGTAGTCAAGTGTTGCTTACAATAGAGGTATTGTAAGGGTTGAGGGACTATGGGAGTTAGTTCCTAGGTTGTAATGAGTCGTAAACTGAAGTCGCTCGGTTGGTGGAGTTGAAATCCTACTGCGGTAGGTCGTGATTTTTAATCCCTTGAGCAAAGAGTTTTTCACGTAAAAATCTTGTGTTATTCTTATACTGCACTGTCTCAGGGAACTGGTAAATAACCAGGTCACTCATATACTAGTTGGTGGACGCATAGCTATTAACAATTGGTATCAGAGTAGGTTTTTTCTAAACGGTTAACACCTAGAAAGGATCTCCATCATGGCTAGTTCACCAAACCTAGAGAAAAAAGAATCTATCACAAGACCACCAAGATTCAATAGAGAATATTATGAATAGTGGAAGGGAAGAAGGCAAAACTCTATCATGGCTGAGGATCTAGAGTTGTGGAACATCATTTGTGATGGCCCTTATGTTCCCGAAGAGTTGTGAGACCGGGTTCGTACGGTGTCCAAAGATTAAGAAGAAACCCAAAGTTGAGCGACCTGGTCCTCGGAAAAGGAAGAAGGCTGGAGTGAGAGGAGGCTGTCAAAAAATGTATACTTGGATAGTGACTGCTCAAAGCATATAACTGAAAGAATGGATGATTTTCTCTCACTCAAGGCCTACCAAGGAGGGAGTGTGTCTTTTGGAAATAGCAAGAAAGGTCACATTCTTGGCCGTGTGAAAATTGGTAAGACACCCTTCCATGAACTAAAAATGTGTATTATGTGGATGGTTATGAAAATGCAGCAGAATCTCTAGAAGGCATAGAGGAACCAGGTTCCTACAATACAGAAAAGGCAGCAGAATCTCCAGAAGGCATAGAGGAACCTGGTCCCTCCATTACCCCACTCGAAGATAAACATTGAGTAAATGATGTCGTATCAAGCACTCCTGAGGCTGGACAAAGATGTAAAACACTTCCCCACTACAACAAAGAAGTGGACGTCAGGTATCTAAAGATGACAATGGTGGACCGAACATGAAGGAACCTGGTCCCTCTATCACTCTATTGCTAAAGCTGATTCTGCAAGACAAAGGACCAGGTATGTCACGACCAAACCCATGGACCGTGACGAGTGCCCGATCACTACTGACCAAGCACCCCTAAACTCGTACTTGCCAATGCTGAATAACCTGGTGGCCTATTTCCAACTCATATCTGAGCGATAGCATCTGCCACAAAATTTATGTAATAAACTTTGTCTCGAAAAACTCATAATTTATACACATGGATATGTATATATAGGCATACGTGCAACGGATGACAACATAGTCCGACATGGCCACTACATGCGCTGTACGGAAAATAGGAGACCACAAAGCTACATGATATTCCCACTATATACAACTGTCTACAGACCTCTATGGAGTCTAACTGTAAAAAGACAGGTTAAGGCCCTGTCATACCCACATCTGTACATATCATAAATAGGATACCAAAAGCTGCAGCTCCGGATCGCCGGAGCGCACCGACCGGCCGAGGGAGATCCCGCGGTCCGGCTCGTCCGAATGACTACCGAACCTCGCGGGTACATGAACACGATCCACAAAAGGACGTCGGTTTAACGAGACGATTGTAGTATGTAAGGCATAAATAATAACATAGTGAGAAGTATGAAACATAATACGGGGTGACTGAATAACTTGTACCTCAGGCTACCTCTTAAGGTAGATACTATGCATGCAACTTTAGCCTTTTTAAGTCAACATATAAATAATTATAGAGAACATCTGAGACATGCCAATGAATATGTAAAGCTAACTGTGCCTTTTATATATAAACGTCACAACATAGGCCACAGCTTTACCCCCTGTCAATTGTGCCTTTTATATATAAACGTCACAACATAGGCCACAGCTTCACCCCTGTCAACTGTGCCTTTTATATACATAAACATCACAACATAGGCCACAGCTTCACCCCCTGTCAACTGTGCCTTTTGTATACATAAACGTCACAACATAGGCCACAGCTTCACCCCCTGTCAACTGTGCCTTTTATATACATAAAGAACGAGATTGAATGCAATGCATAAGCAAAATGAAATAATAGAACTCAGTAATATCACAAAATAGCTATATACATATACTATACTCATAACATGCATGAGAGTTCAAATAAAGCTGCTACTTTAGCAGAGTGACGTAAGGTCGGTAATCTCCAAATTATGTTATGGAACAACCAAAGATCGCTATATCTCGCCTTGAAGGAACAAGTAACATGAGGCGAGATCAATCAACAATGGGTGACATCAAGAAAATCATGAAGTAACTCAATAGTCTCGTAATGTCATCAAAATCATGAACTTGGAATTTCTAGAATAGAATTATCGTCGTCTTTACCATCATAAAAGCATACTCATCTTTAGCGTCATAAGAAACTTTCAGAATCATGAATCTCTAGCTTTTGAGAATAAGGACATTTTAGAAAACGTCTATGGGTTCACAAGAAAGGAATCATATCTTTGGAAAGAAAGGGACTAGCCTTGACATACTTTTTCAGTCGCCTTAACCTTAACTACTTAGCGCTTATCCTCCTAAGCTCGTAAATCTACATTCAAGAGAATTCACACTATTGTTAGGCTTATCGTCACATGCTTGTCTCAAGCCTTTAATTAAAATCCTTTTAGAATCCGCCGAAATTCGGGCAAAGATCTACCCTGTTTATATGCCTAGCCCGAAAACACAGTCCAGCAACCAACAACAACAATAACAATACCAACATCAACAACATCATTTCCAACACCATCATGTTCCATAAACATCCCACACGATGTTTTTCAAGTTCCACAACTAACCAACTCGTTATACGACTATTTAGCAACTTTATATCCGTAAATAAACCGAAACTAACATTAATAAGAAAAGATTCATACCTTACTCCCGTTAATACTGCGAAATCTTCATTTTCCCCCTTGAACTTGAGCCAAAACTCGTCGCTATACGATTTTATAATTACAACTATACGCCATTCGGACCTAAATTCGGAGATTTCACTTAATTTGCGTTAAAATTCTATGGACAGAAGTTGGGGGATTGTTCTAGAGAGTTTGGGATATTTTGAGAGGTGTTTGGATGAAAAATGAGGGGTAAAACCCCTTTTAAAAGGTTCTGGTAAAACCCCTTTTAAAAGGCTCTAGAGTCGATTCGCATCAGAAGAAGACGATATCGTAGAAAGGCGGCTACCGTAGCAGCACCTCATCGTAGCGCGTTTCTCGCTCTCCGTCGACCTTACTTATAACGTTCATAATTCTCTACTCCGATGTCGTATCGATGAGCGATTTGTTGCGTTGGAAACTAGACTCGACGAACTCCATTTTAGGCTTTTGAAATACCTTAATACACCTTAATACTCTTAATATACTAGGAGATATACCCCTCCAAAATTGATCCAAAATTCTGTCCAAAATTCTACCAATTTTCAAATTTTCGACAAACTTATTTTCTTCGATTTGCTTGGTCACAGAACCTTTAGATACCTGCTTAACACTTGTTAAGAGTATTCATTAACCTTATAAGGGTTCCATAACTTCTCCGAGCTTACGTTAGTTTACTTACAATGCAAACGACTCAAAAAAAAAAAATTGAGGTGTAACAATGTAGCAGACATCTTCACCAAGGCACTAAGCAGGGAGCACCTTGAAAGAGATCGCTTGGAGTTGGGCTTGTCAACTAGTTGACCTTCTGCAAGTTCCCTAAATGATTGGTTATGACGAGGATGTGTACATGCGAAAGTGTTTTTTGGCGACATCTAACTCGCTCTATCGTTGGTGTACAATTACGTATGGCAATCTCAAGACAATACAAGGATAAGTGACATTGCATTGCTCAGAGACTTGGCCTTCATTTTCAAAACTTGTTCAGGAACCTGGTTCCTGTGACTCAGGTTAGTAGTCTCATCAGTACTTGCGTGTCTTTAAACTGCCTAGAGTGCCATGTCATTAAAATGCCTTCCCGCCTATAACCTCTAAACTCTATCAAAAACCACTACTTCCTCTCCAAAATCCCCAAATCCATCTGAACCAAACCCTAAGCCGAAGGGCCTCCACTCAGGGGGAATATGTTAATGAACTGAAAAAGGGGGAAGCTGGTGAAGAAACTGGTTAAATGAAGAGGAAGTGGCACCAGTTAATGTGGTGGAAGTGGATAGTGAAGAAAAGAAAGTGGAAGACACTCCACCTAAGATGAAGACAACAGGGGTTTGCATAGGGCCCTGGTACTGATGTTGCAATTTTTTTTTTTTTTGTAAAAGAGCGACAAATTTAGGCCAGGAAAGATAACAATGGTTGTTGCACAAGAACCTGATGTTGAGAATGTAGAGTTAGAGGCGAAGAAAGCTAAGGCTCTACATAGTAACATTCAAAAGTGTGCAATGGAAGGTGAGGAACCTGGTGCCTTTGAGTCACTAAAAGTAGAGAATGCAAAACTGAAGGCACAAGTGGAGGAACTGAACAGGCACTTGGTCCATGACCAACGAACTGCAAATGAGAGAATCGATAAGCTCCTCAAACTGATCCATTGATTTGATCCTTCCTCCTAGCAGTTCATTTCCTTCCCTCCTATCTCCTATCTCATATAAGCCCCTACTTCTAAACCCTTTCTGAATGTTTTGACCCCCTTTTGACTATGGTGCTTATGGTAGTTTAATCATTATATTCTGTATTATTGACACTGCTAAATGTTATTTTGCTAAAATCACATTGGGCATTTTCTCTGATGTATGCAATGTTATTTAACTTGTTTGTTATTGAGTATTGCCTATGTTATGTTGCCTCAGTAGCCATGAGTTAATGTTGCTGAACTTCTTTTTGCTTGTGCTACCGTGTTATCTTTTCGATGATGCCAAAAGGGAGAAGTATTCTGGGTGGGGGATTGATAGTTGGTTGCTGCTGCTACTAACATGTTGCTATGAGATAGATCTGGGATTGATAGTTGGCTGCTACCATGTTGATAGAACTGGTGCTCAAGGGAAACATCGTCTACAAGTTTGTCATCATCAAAAAGGGAGAAATAAAGTGTATTCTATGTTTTGATGATTGTCAAACTGTGAAGAACCAGAGAGAGAGACCCGGTCTTCAATTTGTTCTCTCCGTACATCTCACTCAAGGGACTAATTGATATATGTGGGAGAGACATGTGTGAAAGACTGGGGGAAAGGTGAAAGGAGGAAGAGGTCTGTAAGCTGGGCAAGTGAGGGTAACCAGGTCCTCCATACTGCTGTTGTTGTGATTAAAAGATAGGTCTGATCCGCAGGGGGAACAGGTGGAAATCTGGTTCTTAGGGGCATATCAATTATATGTTTGTCATCATCAAAAAGGGAGAAATTGATACGCTATGCTATATTATGTTTTGATGATTTGACAAACACAACTCAAGGAATCAGAAAAAGATTATGCATCTTGCGGTCTGAGCTTCAGGGGGAACAAGTGAGAAATCTGGTCCTCAGGGGGGATACAAAGTATGTTTCTTTGTCGTCATCAAAAGGGGAGAAATTGATGAGTTATGATACCTTATGTTTTGATGATTTGACAAACCTTAAGGAACAAGATATGATCAGGCTCACTTGTTGAATTTGGTCAACCTCTTGATACCTCATATACTGCTATGTTGATATGCTCCTGGAAGAATATGCAATCAGTCACACTACACAAGCTGCAGGATATATTCATATATGAAGGACCATATATGTTTTTAGAGGGACCAGATGAAATCAGGTTCCCAGCAAGATATGTTTATATATGAAGGATTAGATACGTCTTCAGAGGGACCAGATGAGATCAGGTCCCTAACTATTTCTTGGTCAATCGTACAAATCGAAAGCTACCGACATTGCGCAAAGAATGTAGCAAAAGACAAAGATCGAGTTATCATGGCCGTTCAAGAACAGATAAGGGACCAGGTTCCTGGAGATGACGGACTAGGTCCCTAGAGCATTGAAAAGTCAACTCTACATCTGTAAAGCCGCCGACATCAGAAAGGCAGCGCAGGTAAATGCACGATACACAGAGTTGCTTTATGGGCTCGTCATCTTTCATCCCTTCCTCTACATATACAACATCATGCTCAAAGTGAAGGCTTATTCTTGCACAATCAAATTGCTCAAATCCTAAGTGCAAGTCTCCACCTCTTGAGGTGCTCTCAAGCACAAAGCGTCAACAAGCCAAAGGACCATATCCCAAAACTGAAGATGCTCTAAGTCCTTAGGTTGTTGAGTCTTTGTTATTTTGTTCTTTAAATTGTAAACCTACTCTTCTCTAAAGGAAGTTGTTTGTAGGTATCTCAAAGTCTCAAAAGTTGCTTGAAGGAAGTTTATCTCCTTAAGCTTTTTTGTGGTACACTAGGCTAGAGTTAGTCTAAGTGTATTAGTGTGTGGGTGGCTAGAGTTAGTCACGGTATTGAATTTTCAAAGGGTGCCTTTGACTGGTACCCTAGGCTAGAGTTAGTCTAGGTGTATTAGTTTGCTTGGCTAGAGGTAGTCAAGTGTTGCTTACAATAGAGGTATTGTAAGGGTTGAGGGACTATCGGAGTTAGTTCCTAGGTTGCAATGAGTTGTAATTTGAAGTTGCTCAGTTAGTGGAGTTGAAATCCTACTGGGGTGGGTCGTGGTTTCTAATCCCTTGAGCAAGAGGTTTCCATGTAAAAATCCCGTGTTATTCTCTTACTGCACTGTCTCAGGGAACTAGTAGATAACCAGGTTCCTCATATACTGTTTGGTGGACGCATAGCCTTTAACAGTAATGAATAAACAACTTGAATCAAATGATAGAAGTTGCGCGTATATAAGAAGAAAAAAAAAAAAGAATGACTAGAGGTTGTAGAGGAAACATTAACAATAAAGAGTCATTTCGTAGTATAGTAAGAAAATAGAAGTTACCTAATAATAGCAAATGAGTAAAATATTTCATAATTTTTTATTATTAACTAAATCACATAATCTAAAATTTAATTAATTAACTATATAATAAGTGTGGGTTTTTGGTCGTCCAGGGGTACTTTCGGAATACCAAATTTATATAGTGGTAAATTCATAATTCTCTTTCTTCCATGCCATAGAGATACGTGTACTATTTGTTTATTACTATGACACGCGGGTCTTGCTTCTTTTAATTCCTACCTTCTTCAGTTCTCTCATTCACAGTCTCACTCTCTATCTCTCTTTCCGGATAGCAAATTTTTTAGGTTTACATCTGGTTCATTGTTATTTTCTTATTCTTTTTGTAAATTCTTGTCTCTAACAAATTGCTTCTTTGTTTTGTAGCTTCCTAGAATTTCGAAGGGAAAAATGATTATGACACAACATAGATACGGTAAGCTAGATGGGAAATTTTGTGATTTATCTTTTGTATTTGGCGTTTACTTCTTCTTCCTTTTTTTTTTTTTTTTAATGGAATTCACTGCTGTCTTTTCATATTTTCTTGTTGTTTTATTAATAATTTTTCACGGTACGTGTGTTTGAAAGTGAAACTTTTGGATTTGATCAACCCTAATTTTCGTTGGGTTGCTCTATGTTGTTGCATGTGGTTCTATGAATTGAGATAAATGGAGGGACTTAATTTACTGCAGTTGAAATAGCATATGTTTCTCGTGTTTCAAATAAAATTTACATCGTCAGCTTTTCTGCTAATTTTTGGCTTGGGTGACACTACATCTTCAGCTTTTCCGCAGTTGAAATGCATATTAATAATTATTGATGATTCGTCAAACTTGGCTAACATGCGGAAAAAATATGCTTGAAATTGGTTTGGTTATCTGCGCTACAGTGGATAAGTGATAATCTTGCTCAACTTCGAACACTTGAAAACCCATCATCGTTTCTAGACTTCTTCCATGGGTAAGTATGATATATGCTCTATCTCAAGAGTGTTTTCTCCTCTAAGTCTCTCTAAATAATATTTTATACTCCAGTATACTTCAAAATTTGGCCCACAATTTGTCTATTGTTAATTGATTAGTTGTTGTTCAATTCTATATGTTTTAATCATCAAAGAAAATCCCAATTTGTATAATGGGTTTTTGATTTATGATAATAAATTTGATAATTATGCTTTTTTAGCTAATGGGTGTTTTTTCATATCTACTCTTGAGTCTTCATTGATAATCGTACTCTACTAGAGAACAATAATATGATTTCTCTTTCTGTGATCCCATGGAAAGATTGACCCTCCACACTTACATGAAGTGAAATGTATGTAAAAGCGACATAGATGGATGCACCTTTTCCAAGTTGTGACAAGCTACAATCAAATGTTTTGCTAGAAAGTACAATACTGCAATTGTTTCATAAAGCTCAAATAAAGTACATAGATGAATTAATATTACCTGCAGTAGACACTTTTAGTTTTTTCTTGAGTAGTGTCAAACTTCAAAGTTAAATTGCCCATACATCTTCACCAGATTTCTTAAATTCTAAGAGCTGTGTCACCCATCTTTAAAGTCATTGGTTTCTAAATTATCTTTTAGAGGTATGGTTTAAATATAAGTATGATCGTTTAGTTCTTCTAGTTTAGGAAATTTATGTGGATGCTCTAACTTGGGAACAAAGAGCACTTCTCCAACTGTTTTAGCAAGCACCTGGAAGCACAAAATGCCAATTCATATAAAAAAAATAACCAACTGAAGATTTCAAAATGTGATTCTGAATTGAAAATTTTGCGTTTATTTATTACAAAGACTCATAAGAGAAAGCTATTCAGGCATAGCAGCAGTACATACACTAATTTGACTTCATCACATGCATTAGATAGCTAAAATCATGCATATATTAATTCCCAAATTATTTTTTATTATTTAAGACCAATTAAAACTCGGAGAAAAGTCAACAGTGAAAACTTAGACGATGCTGATCTAGAATTAGATTTATAGCACCTTACACAGTAGGATAATGCAATCGATAAATGTACAAAGCACAAAGAATCTAACATTACTATTGAACAATCATCTGATGCACCAAGTTGATATAATGCACTAAATTGTTATATGAAATGATTACATACATTGAATAGGTTGTGATGCTTATAGAACAGAGTATATAGACACAGGGATAGCAGGGTACTACATCCATGTAGTCTTTGTCGATGCCGCAGAAAATTAGCTATTATAGATAGTGGATTAAGTGCATACAGGTCAAGTTGAACAAATGATCTTAGTCTGATTGAAGAAATAGGGACCTATGATGGATGTAAGTTCAAATTCTATGATGATATTGAACTGTTTTCTTTCTCGCTGCTATTTGATACATTTCGGTTATTAACATTAGTGAACTAGGTGAAAGTGTGAAAAGAGAGAGATTCGAACTGCTCTTCCCCCTTATTGTTAGTCCTTCATGTTGGAGTATTTGTATAGCTTCCTCGTAGATGCTTCACATTCTTAGTATTGACAAAATCTTTCACACTTTAGAGAGCATTCTATCTAAAGGTTTTTAGCTTGTTTGCTTGCAATCAGTGATGAAATCTACTGCGGGTTAGCGGATGAGTCTATTCTTGAGTTCTATGCATTTACTTTGTAGTACGTTGTTAGTTACTTTGATCTGATTGCTAGCTACGTTGATCGGTATCTCTCTTCTGATGTGATGATATGATGGATAGGCAACTATTGTAATTGCTAGGAGTAGTTTTACATGATAAAATCATTGTAAGAGATTGATTCTGACTGTTACCAGAAAAAAAATAGCTTGTCGACTTTGGTTCTTTCTCAATTACCAGATTTTAAGGCTTCTCTCAGGATCACCAATAATAAGTCCACTGCTCTTGTGTATAATTCTTTTGATATTTATCCAGGCCATTGATCTGTTCTATTTTACGAGTACAAATTATTGAGTGAGAGGAGAAACTCCCTTTCTGATCAAGGATACATAATGGTCCGGGAACAATAAGAACAAAAATCATATGGAAAACTTGGCCTCTCTGTATATAAGACTGACTTATCCTATCTAGTTCAATCTTTAACGGTCATGTGATTTATCTCATTCAGTGTACTTTTCTTGAAGTAGAGACCAATCTCAAACGATGCTTTGTCATGCATGAGTTGATCTCTCCTATGCTGCACCTTGAGGATTGAATTACTTTTGGCTGACTGGGAAGACTCTCTGAGCTCCATGATTTTTGCTTGGTTTTCACAGGAATTCTAGGTGAGGCAGTACTTGGCAATATAATCTACATAATGGGCCTATTATTAGGGAAAAAAGAAGAACAAAGGTTTATTTACATATAATTTCTTCTGTCAACTCCATCGTATAATCAACTTGGGATTTAGTGTTGCTATTTTATCTAAGTAGGTGACTACTTGCTCTGAGTTTATGCTGTTTTCCAGATGATTGTTTTAAGTGTGTCTCATGGAGTGTCCCTTGCCATGTTTTGCATTAGGGAGTCAATCAGGATCCACATAATTGGTAGTGCTTGTAAGCCGCATTTTTCTTTGATCAAATCTGATTTGCACTTTTCGAAATTTCCTATCAGTGTTGCAACTACTTAATGAGGATTTTGAAGGGACATCTACCCAACTAAGTTCTATTTGATGTTGTTTGTTGGAGAAGAGGCAAATATTATTCAAAACTAATTTTCTGTAGCGGAAGGAAAATGACGACTTTGTCTTACTGTAGTCGCCACAGTTCTTGCTGCTCTATGCTTATAGTTAATCTGATTTTGTATGAGTGATGATCTAACAAGCGTGCTATATTTCAGCTTCACACTTCCTGTACAAATTTTTCATGTCACTTAGAATGTATTTGTATCTTTTTTGGGTTGAATGTAGCTATCAAGACTTGGAAAGAAATTAATGAGTACGTACGGGTTTCACAGGCACATGAGGAAACGACAGCAGGAAAGCAACCTCATAGCTTGAGGAGAGAACTTTATAAGCCAAATGAATTTAATTGATGTTGAGGTATTATGCTATCCCATTTTTGAGCTCAAAATTTAGTGATTTCTACTGTTGAAGTAATGTGTTACCTCTGAGGTGGCATACATTTTAGTAAAAAACTTTCCAATGGCTGGTTTGCTTCAAAATAGCATATGGTGAAAACAAACACGACCTTTTAATTACTTGATAGGAGTGAAAAGTGATTGTGACTCATTTAGCTAACATAAAAAATCGGTTTCGAAAAATTTTAGCTGTTATATAGAGGTGTTGCTATACGCGGATGCCGTTATATAGAGAGGTCTGACTGTACTTTTATTTATGATAATTTGAAGATGCTGCTTATGGTAATTTTTACAATGAAACATTCAGTCTTTAACCTTTAAGCATAACATATATGATAAAAGCTCAGTGAGTAAGGAAGTTTTTAATAAATCAAATATGATAATAAATTTCTTCATTTTTGGGAAATAAATTAAATTGAATGATAGGACTATTCTGAAGGATACTTGTGAGCTGAATTTGCTTTTTTGTCTTCCGCAAGCCTCTCTTCAGCTGAAACAAGGAGACAATTGGAGCAAAGTGCAGCGTTTTCTAATGTAAATTAATTTTGATGACAACGATTTTGGAGTCCTTCTCCTAATCAAGAACGTCTTGAAATACGTGGGTTAAAACAAAAACAAAAAAGAAACATCAAGCACCCGTGCGTAGCACGGGCGCTTCCATCTAGTATACACCATATAAACTAGTAACTGAAAAACATTTTGGATATCTCAGTTTTCTTATAAATGATGAACTAAGTCCGATAGGTTATATTTCATCCTTCAATTAACTAAATATGAGGAATATTTAATAAAACCAATTAGTCCCTACAAATTCTTGAAAATCTCTCTTTCGCCTCTCCTCCCTGTCTCAATTCTGATTGATTAGCTTCTTCCTTCGCGCAAGCGGCGGTCTAACGACCCCTTTGTTGTCTTGCATTTTGTGATCTTCCGCTTCGATCACGTTTTCGGATAGCGGGACCCGATGTTGATTTCCGATTTAAATCTCGGCTCCGGTGTTTGGGCGGCCCATCTGATTAGTTCAGCTATCACTGCTGCCATTCCGTAAAAATACTACTCCCTATTAATAAGAAAGCACTATATGGTATATCTAATAAATAATGTATATGTTCAGTATATTATATTTCAAGGTATTTTACTAGTTTGTATTAATACAATGCATACAATATATTACGAGACGTGATAAATATTTAGACTGTATTTAAAATACACACGTGCGAACTTGTATGCACTGATACAGCTCTTTCAAGCTATTCTGATACAATATCTGCTAATACAATAGATACCTGTGATTTTTAGCTAATCCAACGCAACTCTATGTGTTGACACAACGATTTTCAGCTAACATAGTATGTGCTGATACAACTGATACCCGATATTTTCAGCTAATCCAGGATATTTTCAGCTAATCTAGCGCAACTGTGTGCGCTAATAACTTTCTTTCGCGCGCGTGTAAGTATACACTGTATCAGTAGCAAAGATTCGATTTTCCCAAAATAGAATGCATGATTTATTTATAAGGTGAATTGATATGTGAATTGTAATACCAAAGATTTTAATATGAAGAGTAAATCTCACTTTAACCCCTTATCTTTTTTGGATTTGAGAAACAATACCCCTTTACCTTTTGAATGAGCTAATAAACCCTCTTGTTCCGGGTGTCAAATGGGCGGGTTGGGCTGAGATTGGACAATCCAAAATGGGTTGAGGTAATAAATGGGTTGGGCTAAGATTGACCCAAAAGTCATTTGGGCTAAAAATGGATTGCGTCATGACCCACCCAACTTGACCTAGTTTTTTTGAGGGGTCTATTCTCTTGGAAAACAGTTTTTGTGGAAAATATTTTCGAGGACACCAAAACTTATAAGATACATGATAAAAGAAAAGCAAATACAAAGAAAAAAATAAAGTAAATCTCAAGTAATAAACCAAATTAAAGTAAATCTTAAAAATGGACTAGAGTTGGGATAGTATTGAGCTCAGTTGGAGATCACTTTAAATGGACTATGTTGGGTTGGGATAAAATCAGCCCAATGTAAAATTATTTTGAGCCCAACCAATAAAATTTTGGGCGGATTGGACGGGTCATCATCTTTTGGGCCATATTTGATACCCAACTCTTGATGGTATATCAAACGCAAAATTGAGTTGGATCATTGAATGTTATTTTAAAATTTCAAAGAAGACCTTCAATTATAAGGGAAAATGACATAACTAATATTTTTTAACAAAAATAATATGAAAAGAATAACCGAAAGTACCCAATGTATTGTACAGAAATGTGAAATTTCATATAATTTACTTTAAAATATTTGAAGCAAAGAACTAATACGACATGCATTCATCTTTTTTATGAAATAAAAAATCACTTAAATTATCTTTTTCATATGATTTCAAAATTTTGTAATATCATTATTATCTATAAATTTTATTATTAGTCAAAATGTTACATTTTATTTTCAAAATAACTACCAATGAAATATTTGTAAAAAATAATTACACTATGTAAAATTGATATGTAAACAAAATAAATGCATTGAAGTAAAATTTTAATACTAGTAATAATACAATTAACAAGATGGATCAAGATAAATTTGAAGCTCAACAAAAGAACATTCCATGAAGTTAAAACGGGGTTTTGAAAATAAGAAAAAAAAAAAGAGTTAAAAGGATAAGAAACAGAGGTATCAAAACTTAATAATACGCAGAACAAAACAAATGTTTCTTTTGTATTAAAAGAAACTCAAAATGGACTGTTAGCCATACAGATCACGCACATATGTAATGTAAGGTTGGAAGAGGGTCTTGAGATGGGATTGTTCCCACTCCAAATGTTTCCCGCCAATCTTTTTCAGTCACCCCTCTCATGCTTTCTGCCAAAGTGATGAGCCCGAGTGGCAAGCCCTTGCACTTTCTTGCCATGGATTTGGCAATAGGCTCGATATATGGACTAAGCACAGTCTCGGACTCTAGACTCTTCCTAAACAATTCCCAAGCATCATCAGTATTGAGTTCCTTCACTTAGAGTAGTTTCTTACAACCCATGTTTCGGCAGACTTCATACAAGCGAGTAGTTAGAATCAGTCTACAGCCTTCCACAACAAGAGGGTCACCCAACTTCTCCAAGCAAAGGCAATCCCGGACATCATCCAATATGATAACAATCTTCTTACTTTTTTTGAATGTCTGGCTTAATTTGGCTGCCCTTCTCTGCTCATCAACCTCATCGGAAAGATCCAGATTCACATGTTTGGCAAGACCATCTTGTAATCTTTTGATGCTAAACCACTGAGAGACAAGAACTCCAACAGACTTGATACTGAGTCTCTTTAAGAAGACGATTATGTATATGCTTTGCCAAAGTCGTTTTGCCCACACCTTCCTTACCATGTATACCGATGCTTGAGACATTATTATCCTGTAACCACGACCAAATGTCTTCTATATTTTTTTCTGATATTTTCTCGTGAACTTGAGGCACTAGCAGTAGACACTCCTCGCGCTCATACATATCATGTACGAACGTTCCAAAATGTTTACTTTTCTCAAGAAGTTCTCCAGCCCTTTCATTCACCTTCTCCAAAGCACCAGGATTTATCTCCCCTCTTGTTACTTCATCTTTTAAGGCACTTAATTCTTTTTCGACCTTCATAACATCGTCAAACCAAGAATCAATTTCTCTTTTCCTCTTCTTCTTCCCATATTGCTCTAGATTCTCAACCTCTGTCTTCACATCAACTGCTTTATCTGATAATTGCTTTATATTTGTTTCCAGAGTTTCCTCAAATTCTCATCGAAGTCAATAACACTTCTGGCATCCTTTACGCTAGAATCCATTACCTTCCCAGTAAAACTCTCCATGATATTACAAAAAGCACCGCAAATAAAAAAAATGGAGTTCAGTTGCATGATAAAATTTTAATCAACATGTAGTTTAAGAATGTAGTTCAGTTTTTTTTTTTTTCAATTTCTTGGACATCTGATCAATGAACGTAATCATTTTAAAGAGATTCTTTTATTTAAAAAAAAAAATCAAATGAATGGCATCAACGAGCCCAA
Organism: Lycium ferocissimum; assembly: GCF_029784015.1. Classification (NCBI taxonomy): domain Eukaryota; kingdom Viridiplantae; phylum Streptophyta; class Magnoliopsida; order Solanales; family Solanaceae; genus Lycium; species Lycium ferocissimum. The sequence goes on along the minus strand of NC_081345.1, from coordinate 57,179,420 downwards.
GACATCACGCATTTTGCGTGCAATTCAAATTCGAATCTTAATGTGATACTTTCTCAATAAAACTAACTTTTCAATCATATTACTCTTTTTAATTGTTGCTACTATAATATATATGTCAAATTCAACACCTTAAACATCATGTCTAGTAAATACCTTCATATAATATGGAACAAAGGAAAGTAATATCAGACCAGCTAGCCATTACTGAGAATTGATAGAATCTAAAGTACGAGATTTAACAAAGGAAAGTATTTCACTACTCATGTAAAATGGAAAAACTTTTAAAACATTATAGAAACACTGAAAAGATAATATACTTGTAGTGCTCAATTGGTCAATTTAAACGAATGCCTGAGATCCTAAGCCAAGTTTACCATGTTTTGTCATATAATCTAGCAAGTATCCTAAGCCAATTTTACCATTTGGATATGATAAAATCTATGCAAATTGCATACCCTTATATCAAAGATGTAAAATTTGTATTGTTATGCCAGTAAGGATCTTTCCTTTTCAACATTATCTAATATTTCGTTGATTATCAAGCAAAGGGTGGCACATCATTCAACACGTTCAAGATTTTTTGGATTGATAAATTAAAGTAATTAATTTACTCCATCAATTACCATGTATCATGAGGCGATAGAAGTTTGTAATATATATGAAGTGGGATTGTACCACAACTGAAGGCGAAAAGCGTTTGAAGGCTTTAAATATTAAAAACCTTTGTATTCTCAGAATTTATTTAAAATTTGAAGTTTATGGACATGTCTGTTCATGAAATAAGATGACTATTCGGAACAGTCATTTTTCTAAATCTATAAATAAGGTCTTCCTTCATCAAGTGGCTAAGAAAAATCTGTATGTTTAGCCCATCTTGCTAAAGTGCGCCGTAACTCCATTTCTCCATGGCAAAGCGAGGTCGAGGTTGGCCTCGGAAGGAAGAGGAAAAGCAAGGAGTAATCGTGAGAAAGGAAACAACATCTAGCACTGCAGCGCAAATACAAGCTTTGATTTCTGATGGGATGCGGAAATTGGCAAATAAGGGGATTATGGCCCAAACCCCAATCCATAAAACACCGGCGAAACCTAGTGAGCAGAGTTCTGGGATTCAGAGGCTGAAACCTCCTACAACGGTAGAATCGACGACGAAATTAGCTTCAATCCTTGTGGTGAACGTGAGTGGAAAAGAGAAATCTACCGCGAGGACTACGACAGAGATATAATCTGCTGTAGAACCAGCGAAGAACAGTACACCTACACAACAGAAAGGTGATGCTAAGGGAGTAGCTGAAGAAGAACAGCGTTCAAGAGAAACAGGTGACTGACAATACAAAGCAGACTCGAGCTTGGAATGGTTTATTTGCAAACAACCAGAGTGCAGCAAATGGTATGGCCCTTTCCTATATTCCTCCGATAGTAATAGATGGGAAACCGATGGTGATAGTTGAAAGGTGATACAGCTGAACAGACCAAGGAGTGGTCGAATGCCTTGGTATTGTATGTCATGGGAGATGTTCCCTTCTTTAGTTACATTAGTAAATACATTGCAAAGAACTGGAATCATGTAGCCAAGCCAACTTTGTATTGGCATGATGAGGACTATTACATAGTGAAATTCAAGAGTATGGATGACATAGATGATGTATTGTATTCTGGGCCATACACTCTAAACATCAGACCACTAATTTTGAAACCTTGGACCCCAAACTTTGATTTCCAACGGGATTTCCCTAGAACCATGCCTTTATGGGTAAGGTTTCCTAAATTGCCACTCAATCACTGGGGAATTGTATGAGCAAGATAGCTAGCAGATTAGGGGAACCTTTATATACTGATGAGTGTACTAAACAACAGACTTATCTCTCTTATGCTAGAGTCCTAGTGGATATGGATATCACTCAGGATTTACCAACAAAGATTCAAGTCACAGATGAAAGTGGAAATTCTTTCACCCAGGCTGTGGTGTTTGATTGGAGACCTCTTTTCTGCAAAAATTGTGTTGAGCATGGACATGAATGTAAAGAAGAACCTAACAAGCCTCAAGGCCAACAGAAAGGGAAACAAGTTCAGAAACCACCTATCAAGGAGAGAAATGGATATAGAGGTTATCAAAAGCCTAATCAGCAGTAGGTGGGGAAACAAGGGGTGACACATGATAAGAAACAAGATACGTTGTTGTCAATACTCCATTACCTGTCCAAGTTCAAACTGATAAATCTCAGGCCCAGAAGATAAGTGATCAAGCTAAAAACCAGACCAGGGAGGGTAAACACCTAGCACAACCTAGCACTCAGCAGCCAAATGGTTTGCATTACAAACAGTGTTTATGGCTCCTATGCATAGAACTGGTGGTTCAAGTAATAGTAGCATGGGAAGTATGTCTTATGGTGCTAGTGCTAGCAATCATGTCCTATGGTGCTAGTGCTAGCAATCAAGGGGCAATTCAAAATCCAAATGTTTTTCCCCTTTGGTGGATGTATTTTGGAAGCTGTAGAACCACCAACATGTCAATGAAGTGGCTTTTCTGGAATGTAAGGGGCTTTAATATGCCCTGCAAACAGAGGGAGATGGGCGAATATCTAAAGAAATATGAAGTATGTCTTGCTGGTTTGGTGGAAACAAAGGTAAAGGAACCAAAATTCTCTGCTTGCTTTAATAAAATTGCTAGAGGTTGGAACTGTATTCATAATTATTCTCATCCTGTAAATGGGAGAATATGGTTAATTTGGCAAGAGGCTGAGGTTGGGGTTACAGTGCAAGAAGTCCATGGGCAATATATACATTGTTTGGTTACTGATAGGAGAACTGACTTTCAAAGTACACTTACTGTGATATATGGTAGTAATAGCCTTGATGAAAGAAAGGACCTATGGAATGGTTTAGTCAGACTTGGGACCTCTATATCAACACCTTGGTGTATTTTTGGGGATTTTAACTCTCCTTTATCCAGTGAAGATAGAATAGGTGGGAAGCCAGTTGTAGATGCTGAAACAAGGGATTTCCGATGGCGGCAAATGGACACGCGTGCATACTAATCGACATGAAGACGGCGGTAGAACCTTTACTTGGACAAATGGGCATGTGTGGAGTAAGATTGACAGGGCAATGTGCAATTCTGCTTGGATGACTCAATATGGATCAATTACAAAGATGACAGTTTCAAGAGAATCACTTCTCGGATCATTCCCCAATCCATTTAGAAATCACAAGGGCTAATTATCCTAGTAGGAAACCATTCAGGTTTCTCAATATACTAGCAGAAGAGGAACAGTTCTTACAAATTGTGAGCCACACCTGGCAAAGAACAAGTTCAGGGGACAGCTATGTATAGACTATGGTGTAAGCTTAACCAATGCAAGGGACCACTTAAACAACTAAAAGCTGGGGGAATTAGGAGTATAAATGGAAGAATTGATGATGCAAGGGAGAAACTAGAAACTATTCAAACTCAAATCTCAGTATTACCTAACCCTGACCTAAGAGGCTTTGAAAGAGTTGACTAAATGGCTGAACCTCCAGGAAAAGGTGCTGAAACAGAAATCCAAAGCTTACTGGATTGAGGAAGGAGATAGAAATAACAGATAATTTTTTAATTGCATGAAAGCCAAAGCCAGCTCAAATTTCATTTCTATCCTTAAGGATGCAACTGGTAGGGAGCTGCATAAGCACTCAGAGATTGCAGCTGAGGTTCTACAGTTCTATAAAGGGCTGCTGGGGTCTGCTGCCTCCAGAAATCTAGCAGTGGACCTAACTATCCTCAGACAAGGACCTACTCTAAATATTCAGTAACAACAGGAAATGTGTAGCACTATTTCACAAGATGAAGTTAAACAAGCATTGTTTGGTATAGATGATAATAAAGTTCCTGGCATAGATGGATACAATGCATATTTTTTCAAAAAGGCTTGGAGGATTGTGCAGAATGATGTGTATGAGGCTGTCCTGGAATTCTTTGATTAGAACAAGTTAGAGTACGCTAACAATACTTTAGTAACCCTGGTTCCTAAAAAGTCCCATCCTTAGACAATCAGAGATTACAGACCTATTGCCTGCTGCTCGATAGTCTATAAAATTATATCAAGGATCATCTCTGCTAGAATCAAAGGGGTTATAGATGGGATTGTGGGACAGAGCCAATCAACATTTATTCCAGGGAAGTTAATATCAGACAACATTATACTGAGTCATGAGCTAGTAAAAGGGTATACCAGGAAACAACTATCACATAGATGCATGATCAAAGTCGACTTACAAAAGGCTTATGATTCAGTAGAGTGGTACTTTATTGAACAAATACTAAAGGGGCTGGGATTCCCTAAGAATATGGTTACTTGGATCATGAACTGTATCCAAAGTGTTAGTTATGCTTTCATGGTGAATGGGGAAATGATTGACACAATGAAAGCAAAAAGGGGATTACGGCAGGGGGCCCAATGTCACCTTATATATTTGTGTTGCTTATAGATTATCTAAACAGATGTTTGAGTGGCCTGAAAAGAGACCTTGACTTTAATTTTCATCCCAGGTGCCAGAAGATGGGAATTACACATTTGTGTTTTGCAGATGACCTCCTGTTGTTTGCAAGGGGGGATCTGCTTTCTGTCAAGTTGCTGAAGGAAAAGTTTGCTCTATTCTCTGAAGCCTTAGGATTGCAAGCAAATTTGAGCAAAAGGCAGGTGTACTTTAGGGGAGTGAATAGAACTACGAGAGATGAAATTCTAGATCTACTGGGATATGAGGAGGGAGAAATCCCATTTAAGTATCTGGCAGTTCTACTCTCAACTAAGAGACTTACTATCTTACAATGTAAACCTCTAGTAGATAAGATTACTGGCAAAATAAGTAACTGGATGGCTAAAAGCCTATCATATGCTGGGAGATTACAATTGATTAAGGCTGTATTATTTGGTGTCCAAGCTTATAGGACTCAATTATTTTTTATGCCTAAAAAAGTAATGAAGCTGATTGAGGCAGTTTGCAGAAGCTATTTGTGGTCAAGGGAGGCTACAGTGATAAAGAAAGCCTTGGTGGCTTGGGAACAAGTATGTTTGCCAAAGAAAGCACGGGGTATGAATTACTGAACTTGAGGCTATGGAATAAAGTGGCAATTTGCAAGTTACTGTAGGCATTGAGCCAAAAAAAGGATAAGTTTTGGGTCTCTTGGATACACACTTACTATATCAAGAACCAGGATATTCAGGTGATGCAGATACTTAAACAGGCGTACTTGGATGATTAGCAAGATTATACAAGTGAGAAATATTGGCCAGCTTTAGGAGATGTCAATAGCTTGATTGTTGGGGGCAAGTTCCAACAAACAAGTGCTTACAAGAGATTGAGAGGGGATATCGTAGAAGTTCCTTAGAGCAAACTATTGTATCAAAATATTGCCGAGCCTAGAAAGAACTTCATTCTATGGCTGAACTTGCATGGGAGGCTTAGAACAAAGGATATATTGATGAAATGGGGAATGCAAATTTGTCACACCCTAACCTTATTAGGGTGTGATGGGCACCCGACCCTTACCTAGGGCCGAGCGAACCCTCAGACTCTTACTGCATACAAAATCACTCCAGACTTTTTAAATCAAATAGGATAAAATACATAGCAAAATTTTTCAGAAATATTCTTTCTCGTAGCCTTCAAATCGAACAAATTTATAATCATACAAAATTCAATGCATAACACGGACCGACATATCGGCTGACGAAGCCGCTTACAGACCGATAACCAACACCCACGACGCTGTCTGCAAAGTCTCTAACATAACTCCAGAAATTATAACAAACAAACTCTGACTTGGCAGCCCTCTGGGAGAATGGAGCTTGCCATCTCTGCTGGAACATCTTCTATAATAACTTCAAACATCCGGGAGTACCGCGCGGCATGAAACGCGACCCCCGAAGACAGTGGGGTCGATACGGAAAATGTGCGAGCATGTAAGGCATGCAATACGTAAAACCGAACCATAGCCGAAACAAACGATTAAAAGATAAGTACATTAGTCAAAATGCCGGACGCCTATTTCTCGTACACAAATCGGGCCGTACTTGTCCCATATACCGAAGGAGTACGAAAGGTAAGTAAGTCGGCCCGTAGCACAAAAATACTTATTTTACAATTACGGATCGCGTGTCCGAAGAGGTGCGAGAAAATACGAATGCACTTAGGAGATGTCACATGTCGAGACGGAGTACGAACGCACGTATTGTTCGGATAAGATTATGTATCGGACGGAATACGAACGCACGTACGCTCGGATGACTTCTTATACCGGACGAATACGAACGTACGGAATATTCGGACGAGGTCATATAGCGGACGGAATACCGAGCGTACGTAATCCGTGTAATGCTTACTTTCCGGACACGTATTAGATTATGAATATCAAAATCATATAGAATTTACACGAGATACGGACCCGGCCCCGCTTTACGAAGGGACGCGTGATGAATCACCATATGCCAAAGTAACATATCTTATACGCGTGTAACGTGTCCCGCCCTCCCGTGAGGGACTCGGTGAATAGGATCATGTATAACGTAATCATATGTCATATATGCAAATAACGTGTCCCGCCCTTTGTTAAGGGACTCGGTAATATGGAATCATGCATGTCGAATCATGTATCAAATATACATAACGTGTCCCGCCCTCTCTGCGCGGGTCTCGGTGAATAATCGTCATGTGCCATCCTGGCCGCCATCCCCGTACCATCAAATCATAAATACATACAGATAACGTGTCCCGGCCCGCAAGTACGAGGGACTCGGTGAACAATGCAGTGGAATGCGCACAAGAACGTGTCCTGGCCCGGGACTCAGTGAATCAGAATCATACCATAGAGTACGCACGAGAACATAAAATGCCCTGGCCCGGGACTCAGTGAAAGATACATTGAGCCATGCACGAGCAGAGTCGTGAGAAACCATATGCACATAAATCCAAACTCGATGAATACGTACACTTACCGACATTCGAAGGCTCGGAAACGAGTTTCGGGTTCATCCGAATTAGTATCGGAAAGTTATGAGTGTTTGGAGTACGAAACCTCTTCGGATCATTTAAGCGATCCGAGATCGTACATGAAGAACATTAACGCTTATAGAGCATACTCATATTAGAATACTCGGATCGACGACTCATATCCAAATACACATGGAGTAATACTTATATCGTACGCTCGCACCGGAGCACTCATATCGGAGTTATCATATCGTAATGCTTATACCAAAATACTTAGATCAGAATACCGATGTCAGAACATATACATCAGAATATTTATTTTGAATACTTATATCAGAATACTTAAAGCAGAGTATTTACATCGGAATACTTATACCAAAATATTCAAATCAGATCGTCCGTATCGAAGCATTTATATCAGAATGGTCAAAATCCGAATGCTCATATACGAGTTACCGATACTTATATCAAATTCGGAACAATAGTCAAAAGTTTCCTTAATTAATTTACGAAATAAGGCAAATAGAACGGTACGATTAGGTCTCGGGATTGTGGGCCCACCTCGGGTCAAATGGGGTGGCGGACACCATTTACGTATTTTACACTTCATAATATCATTCATGATAGTTTTAAGGTAGTCGGGTCCCATTTGTTCAAATTCTAGGTATTTAGATAACTTTTCCAACCCTTAGCAACATAATTGGTTCAATTCCACTGAAAGAAAAAGGGGCAATTTCGGACGTGGATTCCGAAATAGAGTTGTCCCCGAGGTCCAAATTCAAGCCTAGTATATCTAGGACATGCCAAGAGAAAGAAAGGTAAGCCTTACATACCTTTTCCGCTTCTTAAGCTTCTCCAAATTCGAATCCCGTTTCCTCCAAAATCTACAAATGGTCATGTTTACCAATTGTGAGTTGTAGCTTCCAAGAGTTCAACTTAAATTCATGTTTTTCTACCGAAATTTACGGCAAAAGCATTTCCTCTATACATATAGCATCCCGAGACTTAGCTCGGCCCAATATATCAACAACAACAACCCAACAACACAAACAATCATTATGAAACACAATATAGCATAACTAGTCTTCTTTCCAACATAGTGCAATAGCTTCCATTCTAACTTCATATTTCCAACTCAATACCAACATTCTCATATTCATTTACTAATCAAGATCATTCCAATACAATTCTAAATCATTTCATATCATTTCCATAAAATATTCACAAGATATACAAAATATACAAACTTCCCATCATAGCCATAATTCATCCAAAGCTTCTAATCTTTAGCATACTTATTCATAACACGTTTCCGTCTTCCAAGTTCATCCAAAATCATCATAATTTGCACCTTAGCACTTAATTTCCATAATGTCATAAAATCATACTAAAACGACATAAGCTTCTACATTCCATTTCAATGCAAACTTACATCATTTTACCTTCATTTACATTGCAAGGTTCACAACACACAACTAACATACTAAACAAAATTAATCAATTTCCATTCCAATTCCATACACCACACGGCCAACACCTACATTTCCAACTTCAACCAAATTCATTCAACTTTCATTTCCAATATGAATTCCACCACAACCATAACTAGAATACAACATAAAATTCAACTCATCTCACTTACACACTAACACACACACACACGGCCACATGCACACATACACACCCACCATGCAAACTTCCATATTCTCCTGAATTCTATCCATTTCTACATACTACAACATAAACAAAATCTTCATAACATATAAAAGGGGATGAAATCTTACCTTTTCCTTCAACTTCCTCACTTAACTAAAGTTGTCACTTGCATCAAAGAGAGAGGTTCTTGCTTCAATAACTATACCATGTTGAAGAGGGCCTTCAAATTAGTAGGAATACTAGAAGAAATAATTTTTTGGGACAAGATTTCAAGGGGTCAAATTCCCCTAGTCATGGCCGAATGGCCCCTTGTTGTCGTTTCTCTTCTTTCTTTTGTTTTTCTCCTTCTCTAATTTCTTGAATTAAAAGATGACTCCTCATATATATACATGCCTTCCACCATTTTTCTATATTTATGTTTTAGTCCCTCAATTAAGAAAATTTTAGCACATAGCCCCTTTCTTTATTTCTCTAGAATTTTCTTGAAATTCCACCAAAGATGACTTATTTTGTCATCTTATTTTTCATCCTTTTTCTTTCCCTTTTTTTTGTCACATGGCCAATATGGCCTCTTTGGAATTTTCATGAACCTTGTGTAAAATTCCCATTTTGCCCCTAACCTTCCACATTATTTCCATTGGCCATTTTGCAAATTTCTCTTCTTGCCCTTAGCCTTTCTCAAAGATTTCCATAATACCAATATTCATAATTGATATTCATAACCAACTTGTGCATTAAAATAACTCTTAAAAATGATCTTGTCCTTAACTTGCCACAACTTTCTCGAATTATCCGAATGTATAAAATACGGGATATAACAGCAAATGGATGGAAAATGTGTGTTGTGTAACAGTTTGCCAGAAACCAGAAGTCACCTCTTCTTTGAGTGCCAGCTCACCCAGGAATTGTGGCACCAACTACTTAGATGGCAGACATGGGATAGAAGGATTCAGACGTGGGATCTAGAGTGGTTATGGGTTCATCAACAGTCTAGAGGTAAACATCCACAGAAAGTCCTTCTGAAGGCTAGCTTGGCTACTGTGGTATATGGGATTTGGATAGAGAGAAATCTAAGAGTTTTCCAACAGAAGACAACTACCAGAGATATCATGCTGTGCCAGATGAAGCTCAATTTATGTATTAGAGTGAGACACAACTCAAGGCGACTTAGTTATATCAGTTCCTTAGATACTTAGGTTGGTTCCTAGATAGTTTTTTTTTATTGCTAATGGTATAGGGTCTGTTGAGAGGGGATAGGATTGGTTAATCCACCCCTGGTATGTAAATTGTTACTTGGTGATTAATATAAATTCTTTTAATTGCCAAACAAACAAAAAAAAAATCTGCATGTATAATCTGGGCTTTGTTTTATCTTAAAGAGAATTGCTTGTATTTTCTCCAATATATATACAGGCAAAATCTCTTTAAGGAAAGTCAATTTATTCACGCCTCAAAGTCATTATCTTCTTCAATTATGTTTTCCTATTTTTCTAACATGGTGTCTGCTTTATAAAAAATAAAATAACAATGCAAACTGTTACACCTCAGAAAATTTTCCGTTGATGTACAGTGAATAGACTAATGAAGAGCACGAAGTATACGGTATTGCAATAAGTAAGGAATGACATTTGATGACCTTAAGTAAGATTTCAAAGGCATTCGATGTTAGACGAGAAAGTTGCCAAGAGAAGGCAATACATACGATAAGTATCGGAAAAGATTTTTATGAGTAACGAGTTAAGGATGATTTAATGATGCTTTGGAGAAGAGTTATAACGTCCCTTAGATTGTTAATGAGGTGATAAACAAGTGTCAAGAAGGTTCCATAATGATTGGAGATCAAACGAGTCGACGAGAACGAATTCGGGATGACTGGACATTATACGGCCAAACATATCGTCGTATAAAACATACGGACCGTATGTTCGGCCGTACTTCCAGCCAGTTGAGACCCTCTCTCCGGACCAAATCTACGGCCGGACATACGGTCAGTATAAATTATACGGACCGTATGTTGGTCCGTAGAAGTGGTCGGGACAGATTCAGTGATTATTAATAAGGGACCAAGTCTTATTTCATTTCATTTCCATTGCACACCCCTTCTCTCTAAAACATCTCTCTACATTTCTCCCACAAGATTTCAAGAGAAATTAGTGTTCAACTTCATCAAACCAAATATAAGAAACCCATTAAAGTTCATCTTAGAGAATTGATAGCTTTAGTCATGAATGCTAAGCTATCAATTCTCTAATGTTAGTATGCACTCTAATGAAGGTAGAAACGTGAGCATTGAAGAAGAACGTGCAAGTGATAGAATAGTTGAACGGAAAGGTATGTAAGGCTAACCCTTCTTTCATAAGGCATAGTTCTTTGGCCAAATATCTATACTTCTATGAGTCTACGATTTTCTCTAATGATCCTATCTCCAGAAGCTACTAAGCTTATGATCCTCGATATGATACGATTGTACTAAGTTCCTTATATGACGAGTAATCCTTTAGGGATAGACGTAATGAACGACGATAATAATGATGCTAAAGGTGTTTATGAGCTTATATGTATATGTGCCCATGTGTGGCTACCATGAAACCCCGAGCTTATATGGCCGGGTAGAATGTATAGATACGTGTATATATATAATGCGCGCTCATCACTGCAGTTGGGTACGGATAACACTGAGCCTTGGTAGGGCCAGGTATGTATGACACTGAGCCTTGGTAGGGCCAGGTATGTGAAACACCGAACCTTCGTGGTCGGGTATGCTATGAAAAGGCTATGTATAAGCAATGTGTATGCTATATAAATGCTATGTATATGACATCAATATGAGTACGAATATGCTAAGTATATGTAAATGCTATGTAAAGACTATGTATATGCCATGTATATGATATGAATATGAGTATGAATGGAAATATGAATACGAATACGAAAATGGATACAAAAGTGAATGAGTACGGACACCTATATGGACACGGATATGGATGTATGTACACGGATACGCAATAGAAATGGAATGTCCCTATGAAAAGCAAGTAAGTGCTATGACGACGATACTATTATCTCCCATCCTATGCTATTTCATATGATTGTCCATTATGCTTTCATATTGATGTTGATCATGCTTTACATACTCAGTACATTCTTCGTACCGACGTTCTTTTGTTTGTGGACGCTGCGTCATGCCCGCAGGTGGCCAGGGAGGCAGGCTTGATCCATAGCTATATTTCTCAGGGACTACATAGCGGAGCTCCATTTCATTCGGAGCTGCAGCTTTTGGTATAGATTCTTTTGTGTACATATTCATGGGCACGGCGGGGTCCTGTCCCGCCTATATGATATGATATACTCTTCTTAGAGGCTCGTAGACATATGTATATGGTTAGATGTGTTTGGCCTTGTCGGCCTATATTTTTGGGATATTATTTTGACAAGCCTTGTCGGCTTATGTACATTGATATGGGCATAGTTGCTAATGATGGCATAAATGTATTGTTACCCAAGTGGGATTAGTATGATTGATGAACGAAAAGTGTGATTTAACTATGTGGCTCACCTAGATGTGATTTGAAAGTATGTTAAGAGGTGCCCGGGTGGGCTAGCACCGGGTGCCCGTCGCAGCCCTCCGGTTGGGTCGTGACAAAAACGAACCTGCCAAAAAATTCTACCCATCTACAGAAGTAGGTATGTGATTGTACAACAAACCTGCCCAAAACATGAAGTACACCGACCAAAGAAGACATGATGTACAGATCTCCCATAAGTTTCCAAATCCTGTTGGTTTTGTTTTATTATTGACTTGCGAGACTTTGAGTAATCCTTATGTTGTGATACAAAAATGACAGTGATGATATTGTATATCAGTGAGAAGGTTATATATTCAATTCACAGTCCTGCAATGGCTTCAAAATTTATAGATTAAAATAGATATGACTTAGGAAGAAGGATCCATTTTTGTTTGCAAATATTGCCTAAGAACTTTGAAATATAAGAACTTTGAAATATAAACTTCAATCAGACATAACATTGAATTTACTAACTGCTTGATTTTCTTCTATCTGGAAAGTTATAGAGAAAAAGGAAAAGGTGTATTTAAGATAATTAAGAGGTTTAATTAAGAGAATTAAAAGTGATTTTTCGCGTTTTTAACGTATCTTATTAATTTTAAAATGAGGGAAAACAAAAACAAAAACAAAAAAAAAAAAAAGAGAAAAAGATAAATGGCGTTTTTGGCCAAGAAAAAGTGACACATCACCTTCACTATGCCTAACTTAATACATTTATATAGATTTACCTTTTCAGTTGTTCAGCAGTCAGATCTGGTTGCAACTACAATGAAAAAGAAGAAAGATTAGTAGACTGAATTAGAAGCATTGAAATTTATATTTGAAGGAGTCGAAAAAAACCTTTCTACAAATAAAGTTAAAATAATTCAACTTTTCAGTCAGTTTGTTATAAAATAAAATACAACAAAAAGAAAAAACAAGGTATACTTAAGGCTGAAAAAAATTCAATAGTTTACCTTTTGATTTTCAAGTTGCAGCAGAATGAAATACCTCCAAAAAGAAAAATTGTGTAAGAAATCAAAAGCAGGATAGAAACAATGAACTTTATAAATGGAGGAAAATACTGTTTGGTTTTGGTCAAGGTCTTTCTTTAAGGAAAAAACAAAGTTGTGGTCCAGAATTTTCTTGGATATAACTCTTTTGGAAAGATATCTCTGGAGGGAAATTAAAAAGAAAAATTGGGGAGGAAAAAATTGTGTTAGAATAACTGTTTTTTTTTTTTTTTTCAGAAAATGTTTGGAAATGTGATTTTTAAAAGCATTAAGTGTAGCCCAGTAAAAAGTAGAGGTAAAGTCTGCCTACATTCTATCCTCCCAGACTCCACTTGTGAGATTACATTGGATATGTTGTTGTTGTAAAGTGTAGCCCAGTAATTTATAAAAAAAAATAAGTAAAAATTACGCATCAAAATTTACAAAGCAAAGGTGATATAAGAGCAATGCATTAAAGTTTTCGTTACCCCTTTTTTAACCATCTATATGGGGATTCATCGGTCCAATTAATTCAAATTTACCTTACACAACTTTTTTAAGGACAGGCACTTCTTACTAGGTGTTTCTCGAATGCGAAACTTCTGATTAAAGTTGGTGGAATCTCATCTATTTTTTTCCCGCTCTGTTTTCCAATTCACCTAGCAGATTAATGTTTCTTCCCCATTCAGCTGCACAAATGTCAATGCATTTTCCTTTTTTCCTTCCCACTTTCTTAGAATATTCCTTTATGCTGAGGATAGGAAAACAATTCACATATCAGTTCACCTTACAAATAAACCATGTATTTTCTTATTGCATTACAAAACAACCTTTAATATTAAAGTTACATCTACATCCTCCCATCGTTTTGATTTTTCTCCTATGACGAACCAAAATAAAATTATATCCTCACATGCCCATGAATTGACAATCATCCACAATTTAAGGAATTTCCATTGTTGTAATTAAGATTTCTTCGACATTTATTCTACATTCAATGTGTTTCCAAGATAGAGCCTGATTATACCATCCACCTTTGCTACATCAAACAAATTAAACAAAGGTAGAGTAATACTAATTTACAGAGTAGAACTCGAGATAAATCCAACTTTCAATGATTTTACAAGACATATCTCTCCAAAACCACCCGTTTTGATGTACAATCTTGGCTATACAACCAACTGTGATCGATCATATCTCCATTTTACGAGCTCTCTACTTCTTCCCTGCATGCTCGTTTGAGACTCCTGGATGAAATAAAGTATTATGCGGATTAATTTTGAACACTCAACAAATTAAGTTCAAATATGCAGCCAATGCTATTCCACTGTTCTATCAAACAGTGGTTTAGTACTATTTTTAACTAGTTTAGGGCCATTATATAGTAGACCACATAAAGTTTTTTTTTTTTTTTTTTAAAAAAATAGCTCCTTAAGGTCTATAAAGTGATAGTAAGTCCCGTTCCAATTTCCAGAAAGGTCTTGCCAATCATACAGAGGTTCGGTAATAATGGAAGTGATTTATGTTAAAAATGAGACAATCAACCAAGTCGAAACAAACAACTAAAGGGGATCAATATTGTAGAAACGAAACAATTAAGAGAGTCTTCGTCTTGCCAATTCTTAGCAGGACATTCAACAGTATGTCAAAATTCGGAACTCATTTGTGTTCACATAAATCAATGATCAAAGAATGATTTATGAAGGTACAGAAGGGAGATCGAGCAACATCTGGAATTAAACCGGATGAAAAGGCATAAGTAGGGACAATACCAAGTACTGATTGTGCTTAATTAGAAAAGATGGCCTCCACTTTATCCAGCGACGCTTGTAGTTGTGCACAGTTCATATTGAACAATGGCTCACCAGTGCCTAAAGCCCTGAAAATAGAGTCCAACCCTCGTATAAGGTAAAGTGCCACCAAGTTTCATTAAGTTTTAATTCTTAAAGCACGATATCGTTATGGGGCTAAGAATGGACCATTTTGGTCCTTGATATATCCTCTTGACTGATATAGTTCTTCACATATAATAAGATGACAAATTTGATCCAAAGTCCTAATCCCTAACAGTTTCGTTAAAAATTGTAACTAACAGCTTTTTCTATCTTAAAAAAAAAAAAACTAATGCTGCTTCCAAACAAAAGTGACTCTAAGAACGCAAATGCCAAATAACACAAAACAATATGGTTAGATTAAAGAAGGAGAATATGGAATTCTCAAAAGCATATGCCACAGAACCAATATCATATAATGCATATAAATTCAAGGAAGTGAGAACCTCTTCCTTTATCGAGCTTCATCTCGATTTAATGGCAGAAATCGATTTCATCTAATCTCACTTTTGTTTGGAAGCACCAACATTATAATTTTTTAGAAACAACTGTTAGTTTTAACAAATTTTTAAGTGAAACTGTTAGGATTAGGGATTTGGATCAAATTTTTCATATTTTTACATACATCAAGGATTATATCAGTCAAGAGGATATATAAAAAGGGCAGTCCGGTGCACCAAGCTCCCGCTATGCACGGTATCCAGGGAAGGGCTGGACCACAAGGGTCTATAGTACGCAGCCTTATCCTGCATTTCTGCAAGAGGTTGTTTCCACTGCTCGAAACTATGACCTCCTAATCACATGATAGCAACTTTTCCAGTAACCCAATTCTCCCCTTCATTAAGGACCAAAATGGTCCATTACCCATACATTAAGGACCATTTTGGTCGTTTTCCAGATTATCTACAATGTGAAACGCAAATGATGATAAAGTAACTTGCCCAGTAACTTCTGGAAGAACATAATCTGCTTTCCATCCAAAATGGAAATTCACACCAGGAATAAATCTAACTGATGTTTTATTCCGGACGCTGGAGATACCATCTCCACCGAAACAAGTATTGAGCTTCCATTTCCAACCAGTTGCACGCAACTGAAAGCTATGGCCAACTCCAACCTGCATAAGTTCAAATGGTTACCCTATTAACTTTTTGAGATAATGATCAAAAACATACCTGAACTAACATTTTTTGCTCCCTTTTCCTACCTAAATCATCATTAGGCGGATTGTACTGGTCATGTTTTCATGTGCTAAAGCAGGAAATAGTACACTTGTAAGGGAGGAATGGAAAAAGTTCAAGCATGAAAATTCAGAAATTTTGTTATTGGGATTTTCTTGGAAAGAAGGCGAACTTCATGATGCCAGGAGTCATATGTGAACTTCCATCTTTGATTAGGGGCTAAAGGTTTTATAACAAGCCTAGCCAGATCTTCTTTGTATGGGGCTGTGTGAAACTAGTCAAGATGTACCATCAAAAAACTAGTTAAAACCAGAAATACCCAAATGGACACAAATAGGTAAAACCTCACACACATACGCATCCCTTGGAACTAAGACGCCTGTTTGGCCAACTTCTAAAATCAACTTATTTTGAATTCAAGTGCTTTTTCCAAAAGTGTTTTCCAAAAAAGTACTTTTCGTGAGAAACAGTTTGTGTTTGGCTAATTAATTTTAAAAACACTTATGAGCAGCAATTAGTGTTTGATCAAATTTTTAAAAGAGCTTATACGTGTATTTTTCTCAAAAGTGCTTTTCAGAAAACTTACTTTTTTTTAGCTTCTAAAAAATAGCTTCTGCTACTTCCAGAAACACTTATTTTCTCCCAAAAACTTGGTCAAACACATCACTTTTTAAATATAAGCACTTTTTGAAAAAAAAAAATACTCAGTTTGGCCCTCCCAAAACTTACACCACACCACACCTGGTGTTTACACCGAACCAATGTATGCATGACATGTGACTGAATATATTCAACTATCACTTAATCATGGTTAATTAATGTATATATTACTTCATATAATCACTTAACCACGATAAGTTATGTTGATTTGATATAAACACCCGGTATGAATAAATATTTACCCCCAAAAGCTTCGCTAAACAGGCTAATAATTTATTTATTAAACACTAACGATATAGATGGTCACTAAGAAATTAGTACCTCCAAGTTAACACCAACTCGATAACCCTCAACTTCTTTTCTGAACTTGACAAAAATCTCCTTAGGCACTACATTGAGCTTGCAAACCTTATACTGTGTTATGGGTTCTTCTCCAGTACTAGATCTTATAACCACTTGCCCCTCCTCCTCCATTTTCAGACCCAAGAATCAATTCAAACCTGCAAATGGACAACTACATAACACCTCAAAATCAATTTTTTACACATAAAAATGATTTTATTCTATATTAACTTGTACTTATTCATCAAATTTAGCTCCCGTTTAGTCATAGAGTTTGGAAGCTTTTTTTCAAAAAAAATTAATTGGAAACATTGTTTGTCCACGTAATTTGATCAGTTTTGAAGAAAATCTTTTAACTTTCTGTTTTTTGGTGAAATTTTACTACCACTCACAAAACTTCAAAAATTTCCAAGTAGAATGTATCTCCAAACACAACTTCAAAAACTCTTCTTTTGAAGTTTCACAAAATCGATGGTAAAATGCTAACTGAATACTAGAATCAATTCAAACTGCAAGTCGGTCAACAACCAAACACCTCAAAATCAAATCTTTACGCATAAAAATGATTTGTTTTTTCTATATTAAGTCATGTTTGTTCATCAAATTTCAAGACCAAGAATCAATTCAAACTGAAAATGGATCAAAATCAAATCTTTACGCATAAAGTGACTTTTTTCTATATCAATTAACTGTTCATCAAACTTTATTGCTAAGAATCAAATTAAACAGCGAAAAGAATCAATTTAAACAGCAAATGATCAACTGCAAAACTACCTCAAAATCAAATCTCGAATTCATCAAACTTTGCCAAGAATAAATTTAAACAGCGAATGGTCAACTGCTAAGCTACCTCAAATCAAATCTTTACACGTAGAATGACTTTTTCCTATATCAATTCATAGTTGTTCATCAAATATTAAGGCCACGAATCAATTCAGACTGCAAATGGGTCAGATACAAAACATCTAAAAATCAAATTTCTAAACATGCAAATGATTTTTTATATATATATATATATATATTCTCTAACTTGTTGATCAAACTTGATGGCCAAGATTCAATTTAAACAGAAAATGGTAACTACCTCAGAATCAAATCTCGAATTCATCAAACTTCATTGCCAAGAATCAATTTAAACAGCAAATGGTCAACTGCTAAGCTACCTCAAATCAAATCTTTACACGTAAAGTGACTTTTTCCTATATCAATTCATAGTTGTTCATCAAATATTAGGACCAAGAATCAATTCAAACAGCAAATGGGCCTCAAAATCAAATTTCAAAACATGCAAATGATTTTTTTATACACTAGTATGTAAACTTGTTGATCAAACTTTATTGCCAAGAATCAATTTAAACTGAAAATGGTCAACTGCTAAAGCACCTCAAGATCAAATCACGAAATACAGCTAGTACATACCTTGAGGAGACAACAACTATGATATTCCTTTGCTATTGGATGGAGACGTGCTTCATGCTTTGACTTCATGGCAATATAGTTCTAACTAAGGGAATCTATCCGTGCTTCCCGCTAATTATTGGACTTTTAAATATTAAATATTTCAAGTTTTAACCTAATATATTAGAGAAAAGGTCCAAAATAGTCCTTTATGTTTGGGTCTTGGTTCATAATAGTCCTTATTCTACCAGATTGGTTTTATTGTGTAAGAAATCATAATTGAGGGAAATACTGGTTGGTTTTGGTCAAGGTCTTTTTTTAAGGACCAAAAAAAAAAAAAAAAAAAAACTGTGTTAAAAGAATTTCTTGGATATAACTCTTTCCAAAAGATATTTCGGAGGAAGAATTTAAAAAAGCTGAGGAGAAAAAAATTGTGTCAGATTAACTGCTTTCCAAGAAAATGATTGGAACAATTTTTTCAGAAGTTTCTTAAAAAACTACTGTAAAAATCATTTTTGAAAGGAATATTTTCTAAAGCCAAAAACATAAATTGTAACCCAATAATTTATAAAAAAAATATATATATATATATATCAATAAAAATTACACATTAAAACTTTCAAGCCAGAGATTGAAATAAGAGAAATGTATTAAAGCTTCAAAAAGGGCCAAAAATACCGTTGAACTATACGAAATAGGTTAACTTTACCCTCTATTACGTTTTTTTTTTTTTTTTTATGACTCGCTATCAGTCAACTAACTCAAAAATATCATCCAACTAGCCAAGAAACTCAAAAATACGCTTTCACTAACGGTTGCTTCAAAACAAGAAAAATGACCAATTTTGCCTTTAGAACTATTTGGGATGAGACAATTCTACCCTTACTCTTTTAATTTTTTTGGGAGGTGGGGAGGGTATTAAATGTGGAAGAAATATAATAATAACAATTAAAAATTAAGTAGTATAAAAACTTCAAATTTTAACAAATAAAATGTAATGGCATATAGCTTTTTTTCTTTTGGTTCCTTAAACATTAGGTATGAGTTACTATTTCTAATCATGAAGTCATGTGTCATTTCTTACATAAATATTTATAAATTTATTTTCATGCATTAATAATAATTGATTCATTTTACTAACTCTAAGAATGATGTGAGAAAAAAAAAATTCAATTATATCTTGGTACGTTATGTGACATATCGTAACTTTAAGTCATTTAAGTTTCATTCGAGGGTATAATAGTTTCGAAAGAAAACAATAGAATAAATGGTTGTTTGAAAAGTTAATTTTGATAATTAAACTTTATACACTACTAAAAAAAGAGGATTTCCCGACCTCAAAAAATGGCTATTACCGATCTCATGAGGTCGGTTTTCTCAAAAAACTAACCTCAAAACCGACCTCAAGCTTAGGTCGGCAAACCGTGGGTCGGAAATTTTACCGACCTCATGAGGTCGCAAAAACTGACCTCATTTTAAGCTAGATAAAAGTTTTTTAATTTACCGACCTCATGAGGTCGGTATAGTAATATATTATTTTTTTTTACAAAATCATTACCGACCTCACAGGGTTGGTATATTGACTTATTTTTTATTTTATTTTTAAACTTTCTGACCTCACAAGGTCGGTATAGACAAAATAATTTTTATTTATTTAATTATACCGACCTCATTAGGTCGGTTAATTATATGAATAATATAATTATATGAGTTTACCGACATCATGAGGTCGGTAATTTATATGAATATATAATTGTTTTAGATTACTGACCACGTGAGGTCGGTATATTGCAATTTCTGAATTTTTTTACAGAAACCCGACCTCATGAGGTCGGTAATTTGCAATTTCTGGGAATATTTTGCATGAGGTCGGTAATTTTCAGTTTTTGGGAATATTTTGCAGGAGACCGACCTCATGAGGTCGGTAATTTACAATTTCTGGAAATATTTTGCAGGAAACCGACCTCATGAGGTCGGTATTCTGCAAAAAAAAAAAATTCCTAGGATCTAGCCGTTTTTTGCAATCGCCTTTTTGTCAAGATGAAAACAATTTTATACTCACCTAAAACAAGCTCAAATAGCTGCCAACAATTCACCAAACTAATTCAAATACATAAAATATTAAACAACTTCAACAAACACATCTATACAACTCACACTACATTAAATTCAATTCGGAACTACTTCAAAGTTGAATCAAAACATCATGCAAACATTCACAAGAGACATTAAACTACTTCAAATTTTGCAAACATCCACAAAACATTAGACTACTTCAACCTTCGGAAACATCCACAAAACATTAAACTAGTCTACACTAAGTTAGCCTACAACATTAGACTACTTATACAATCCTCAAATCCACCACAACATTAACATTCAAACATGCCTTTGTGTGTTTGACATGTGAGTCCCATCATCATCCCCCCAAAGCAAGTAATGTGTCTAATTGGGTCCTCATACCGTCAAACTACACGTCCCTCCACCTTCCCCTCTCCTCCGAGGCCTGTAGCTGGCTAGATAGCTCAGCAATCTTTTGCTGCATGGCCATAGCACTCACTCTATTGAACGACTCAGTATTGGAAGACTCTTGGCCTTCTAGGGGCGATCGGTATTGACGAAATGCACGATGTGGCATTTCGTAAGCTGTGCCAAACCTAGTGGGACCACCAACACTCCCAAGCCACCTTTCATCTATTTGTTCTTGTGTCAGCTGTGTGTTGGGTGGCTGAATACGAAGAAACTTTGCCTTTGATTTTTGATTTTGATTATGAAATTAGAAAGTAAAATTAGCAACCAACATAAATCTCGAATTCAACAGAAAAAAACTAAACTTAAAAATAATAGATAGACTCTTCAAAATCTTGATCTACAAGACTGACTAATATACGGAATGCAAGGAGGTCATATATAGCAGGAACATGTTCAATGATACAACATAATTGAAGAACTTGAATTATTTCCTTTAAATTGAAATAACAAAAAAAAAAAAAAGATCCACTCAAAAAAATGTACAGTGATTAAAGAACCCTGAGGTTCTTTTTTCAAGTGCGATGTTTATGAGAGATTTATCTTAGTCTTATAACCTAAGCTTCTATATTTACTCTTTGTATGTTATGAAGATAATATTGGTCAGTACTAAGATTTGGTTATGGGAGCTTGTGCTCTTTGTATATCACATTAACAAAGGGGCCAGCATATATTAGGTGAAATTAAGCCAGTGTGCTTCTTCTTTGGACCAGGCAATGCTGAAAGTTAATCCAAGTCTGGAAATTCAACTTCACCATTCAACTTAAAACTCCAACCAAACACATTAATGTGAACTTGCAAGCAAAATCAGTTGAAGCAGAAAAACCAACATACATATTTTCTTTAAGAAATGGAGAAAGATATATATGATAAGAAAAAAGGTGGTGACTTGAGTTTTTTCGAAGATGTTGAAAGACTAACATTAACTAAATTTCAACCCATGCTAATATTAGCTTACCACATTTAAGATTCAGATATTGTTTAACCAAATCATCATTAAAGTAACCTGTTGTTTCAGACATATTAGACCTTAAACTATTGATGTTTATACCAACATGGTTATCATTAATATCACCAAACTCAAATCTTGTACTGTATCAAATTCAACAGCAAATATATGTTTGGAAAAGTTACCAACATCAATTTGCATTTAGTAAGCCTTAATACTGACTTGATAAAGCTATACTAAAATCATTTGACTAAGAAATAGTAAAAGCAAGTCCATGGCCACCTAATTTTGGATATTCAGGGACTATAGCAAGAGCAGAACAAGTTGAAAATGAAAAAACAGTGCCATTAGTTGAGTTCTTGAATTGCAAAGAACCAGTCATCAAGCAACCAACACCATTGACCACCACAAGAAAAAGGACTAGTATTTCTTTACCTAACACTTCAACCAACATGGACTTCTCACAGATTGAAATAGCACCTACCACATGACATTCTATAGCCAAACCAAAACCCGAATGGATCATGTGTATGTGTAACTATTGACCTATCATCCATTCTGGACTGTTTTCATTGTGAAAAATAAAAGGATGCTTACGTAGGCCTGATCAGCCAACCATTTGCTTGATCTCTTACCCGAATATCGAAATCAAAACATAAGAAAACATGTGGCTAAAGCCAAGTAGAGAAATGACTGAAAGTTAAAGAACACTAAAGTAAAGAGCAAACCGACCTTAATCAGAAATGATCAAACTCCGACCTTAAAAAGTAAGTCTTTTGACCCTCGTATTCTGAACTACGTCACACAAATTAGGTGTTTAGTCACTAGCTCTCATTTGTATTTTGATAATAAGTCTTATGAGGTACAAGCTATATTTAGCAAAAACATTTATTGCCAGCTAAATACTTCTTCCCTTAACTCTTTCTTTTTCCCTCTTAGCACCCATAGGTAAAAACTTAACCGTATCAAGTGTTTACACTTACACTACTAGAAAATCGCATTTTTTCCGACTACCAAAATAGTCGGAAAGTAGTCGGAACATGGGGTTTTTGGAACACACTTATGAAGAAAAGATGAACTTTTGACTACTAATGCCACTTCCATTTATTTACCAGCTAGGGCCTGGAACCCCAGCAACCTCTCAAAGGAAATCCGAATGATCTTCAAGATTCATCTATTTACCAGCTATGGCCTGGAACCTGTTATATCATTAACAGTCATAATTACTACCAAAAACTCATCACCAACTACCTTGAAAAGCTTCATCTGAGATCCCTAAATCCAAGTGAGTGACCATGATCCAACTCTTTGTATGGGAAACTAACCGTGACTTTAAATTAAAGCTATAGGAATAGACTCAAGTGTATCAATATTGTTCAAGCAACTCTACATAATGTTTCATATAATTGCTCCAATCAGTTAACAAGTAGAAAACATATATTACTTGTTTTTTCCTAAATCAATAAGCAAGAAGACATTCAATGTTGGTCTATTATAGCAATTCATTACCTGAGATCCATCCCAGAACTGGCCCCAATAAACACTTCCAAAACCACCTTCTTCAATCCTGTTATCATAATTAAAATTATTTGTAGCAGAGTGCAACTCCTTCAGAGAAAAAACCCTCTATGTTGGCTCCTTCTTCGCTTGCCCTTTTTTGTATTATTTCAAATCAAAAATCAATAACAACTAGTACAACTAGTCCCAACCAAGTTCGAGTTCGGCTATATGAATCCCCACTTCTTCATTTAAGGTTCATTTCAAATGCAAAATCGAAAATCAATTCAGTGTAAAGGGGAAAAGAGAAAGAGGTTCCTGCACTTCAATAAGCAGTATTTCCCAAATCAACACAACAAGCAGGCTACATAGCAAGAAATTATTCAAATAGAACTAGAGGCTTTCAGTTCAATATATCATTCCAACAAATGCAACAGTGTCTAGAGCAGTCTAGTACAAAACTTGTAAAAACAACTTAACATAAAGTTTAATTAGAACAATACAGTGATAAAGGTAATAGCTTTGAAGGAATTTAGTAAACATACCATTCTGAACCCTTGACGCAACACAATATGGAGGAAAAAGCCATAGCTTTGGATTTTGAAACACCTAAACTCAACTTCCCCTTTCTTAACACAACTATATATCAAATTAACAAATGTCAAATACAAAAAATAAGAGCGTCAATCAAGAATCAATCTTTAGAACCCCATAGCACCAAAGAAGTAAACAGAGATAAGGCTAAAATTCATAATTGATCACTGAGTAATTATCTTGTAATTAGTTTCCTGAATATTTTAATTTTCAGATATACTTCAACAGAATTTGTGAAGAATGGAAGATAATACACCACAAAATAAATAAATTATCTAACCTTCAAGCTTGGATAAGTTCCCTATATTCCTTTACATTATCTCCATTTTCCCAACCAAAATTTTCCAAAAGTTCACTCTATCTTAATTTGTCTTCCAAGTCCTACTACTCCTTAGTTCCTACTATATATCTATTCCTAGAAAACACTGCAATGATAACATGTGAGACGACTCTAATCTAACTCATAAAAAAGGTACTAAAACTGCTCAAACTACTAATGTTCAAAGTGATATATAATTGACATAAAGAAATACTTGTAATTATTAATTTGACTCAAAGGTACTATTAATTTTTTTTACGGTATCTCATTCGACATTTTATCAAACACCACATAGGCTTCTTTAAGTCGCCCTGCGGAGGAAAACACTACGAGTGATCTAGTATAAGCAAATAAATCAAAATTGGACCAAATCAAAAACAGTATATATTGAAACAAATGAATCAGACTAAAGCTAGTCTCCAAACATAAACAAAATAAGCAAAAGTACCCTATTGTGACTCTCGTATTTTCACACAAATTAGGTGTTTAGTCACTAGCTCCTATTTGTATTTTGATAATAAATCTTATGAGGTACAAGCTATATATATCTGAAACAAGCTTTTTTCAACTGGTCCTCCTAGCAAATTTCTTAGCCAAGAAAACAAAGAAAGCATACCTCAAATGGTTGGCCATGGACGGCGACAGCAACGACGGTACTGGGTAGGGACGGCGGCGACGGTGACCAGCAGGAACGATGGTGACGACGTTATTGGGGTTAAGAGAGAAAGGGGGAGAAAAATGGTGAGAGGAAAAGATAGAATAATGGGAAGAACAAGGGTTTGGGTCTGATTTTAATTTTAATGACTAGTTACACCGACCTCGTGAGGTCGGTATATTTAATTATTTTATTTTTAATTTAAAATAATACCGACCTCATGAGGTCGGTTTATTAAAAATAATTTATAATATTTTTAATTAAATAAACTGACCTCATGATGTCGATAATTTTATTTATTTTATTTTTAATTTAAAAGAATACCGACCTCACGAGGTCGGTTTACTAAAAATAATTTATAATACTTAGTATCAAATAAATTTCCGACATAGTGAAGTCGATATATTATTTTTTCAAATTTTAGTACAATATTACCGACCTCATGAGGTCAGTTTATTTTAAAAAAAAAATTGAAAAATAAATATTACTACTTTACTGACCTCATGAGGTCGGTTTTTTCTGACCTCAACTGAGGTCGGTTTTTTGAGGTCGGGAAATCCTGTTTTTTTAGTAGTGATATCTTACATACATTTCCGTGCATAAAAATTTATTATTTAAAATAGTCGAAGTAATATCATAATTTTCAATTTAAGGTTTTGTTCAAGTCTTTATAATTAAGAGTACTTGTTCTGAACTTTAAACGGAGGGTAAAATTGTCCTATTTTGAATAGTTCAAGAGCAAAATTAACACTTTCCTAATAATTAATACTCCCTCTGTCCCAATTTATGTGATATATTTTGACTAGACACAGAGTTTAAGAAATAAATGAAGTTTTTTGAAACTTGTGGTCTAAAACAAACAAGTCATAAATATTTATGTGGTTGTAAATTATTTCATTAAGGGTAAAAGAGGAAGTTTTAAGTTAAATTATTTCTAAATATAGAAATTATTTCTAAATATAAAAATGTATCATTCTTTTGGGACATACTAAAAGGAAAAATGTATCATATAAATTGGGACAGGGGAGTAGTAAAGTTACTTGTGAGCTGCTTAGCTAGTTGAAGGCATTTTTGAGCTAGTTAACTAAGGGCGAAAACATTTTTGTACTGAAAATGTAACTGACGATAAAGTTAACTATTTTGAATAGTTCGGGGGTATTTTCGTCCACCCAGTACATAATAAATTAGAACTATATATTACTGATGGAGTCAAAGCATGAAGCTTCTCTATCTCTTCACTCTCATCAATATCCAGTAAATTTGTTCACTAAGGGTGTGTTCGATATGGAGGAAAACATTTTCCGGAAAATGATTTCCAATTTTTTCATGTTCGTTTGGTAAAAAAATTTGGAAAACATTTTCTTTAGGAAAGCAAGTACCTTAAAAATGGGGAAAATAACTTCCCTAATAAAAGTAGGGAAAACAAGCCCACAATGCATGCTATCAACCACCCAACCCACCCCCAACCACCAAACCCCAACCACTCCCACCATCCCACCCCACCCCCACTCCCACCGCAGCCCCCCGCCCCCCATCCCAAAAAAAAAAATTGTTTTGAAAAAAAAGTTTTGATTTTTTTTGCACCACCCAGCCCCACCCCCAACTACCAAACCCCAACCACTTCCGCAACCATGCACCACCCAACCCCCCAACAACTCGCAAAACCCATGCACCACTCCCCCCACGTTGCACCCTACCCCTAACCCCCACCCCCGCCCCCTAAAATTTTTTTAACCCCCCACTCCGCCCACCCCGCACCATACCCTCACCCCCACCACCCCACACTCAACCCACCCCCAACCCACTCCCCTCACCCTGCACCTACCCACCGCAATTTTTTTTCTTTTTTCTTAAAAAAAGTTTTAAAAGTTTCTTTTTTTTTTCACCCCACCCACCCCCATGATCACACCCCCTCCAAAAAATTAATTATTTTTAAAAGTTTTGAAAAGTTTTCTTTTTTGGTTCTGTAGACCCACCCCCCGCACGCACCCCCTACCCCCCTCCCCCCAGAATTTTCTACTTCCTATTTAATTTTACCTTTATTAAAAAATTAAAAAAATTGAAAGTTTGCGTGGTTATTGGAGGGGGTGGGTGGTGTAAAAATCCAAAAAAAGTAACTTTTAAATTTTTTAAGAAATTTTTTTTGGGGTGGGGGGGGGGGGAGCGTGGGTGGGGATGTGGTGGTTTAGAAAATCCAGAAAAAAAAATTTAAAACTTCAAAAAAAAAATTGGGGGTCGGGGGGTTGGTGTGGTATGGTTCCACGCGGGGGGGGGGGGGGGGATGTGGTTCTTTAGAAAATCCAAAAAAATTAGGCGTGGGGGGTGGGTGGTTGTGGGGTTAGTGTGGTATGGGTCCACGCGCGGGGGTGGGGGTGGGAGATGTGGTGGTTTAGAAAATCCAAAATTAAAAACTTCAAAAAAAAAATTAGGGGTGGGGGGTTGGTGTGATATGGGGTGGTGGGGTTGGGGTGGAGTTGTGAGGCTTGGATGGGTATTTTCCTGAAAATATTTTCTACCAACCAAATGAACATGAGAAAATAAGTAAGAAATTCACTTATTTTCCGTTATCCAAACGAACATGAGAAAATAAGTAGAAATTCACTTATTTTTCAAGAACACATTTTTCTTGGAAAACATTTTCCTCCATACCGAACACACCCTAAATTTACACTGCTTCTGATCCTTTACAGTTGTAGTATCATCAAAGTATGGACTTGCTTATATTTGTCATATCTTCCTTCTAGCATCAAGATTTGATGAATATGTATGAATTAATACATAAAGAAATCATCTTTATGTGTAAAGATTTGATTTTGAGGTAGTTTGGACTTTAGCAGTTGACTATTTGTTGTTTAAATTGATTCTTGGCAATAAATATTGATGAACAAGTTTAAATAATGTACATAAAGATCATTTGTATTTGTAGAAATTTGATTTTGAGGTTTTTGGCTGCTGACCCATTTGTAGTTTGAATTGATTCTGACATTATATTTTGATGAACACATATGAATTAATATATAAAGAAATTATTTTTTGCGTAAAGATTTGATTTTTAGGTGTTTTGTAGTTAACCCATCTTCAGTTTGAATTGTTTCTAGTGTTAAATTCGATGAACAAGTATGGATTGATATATATATGAAGAAATCGTTTTTATGTGTAAAGATTTGATTTTGAGGTGTTTGGCTGTTGATCCATTTGCAGTTTGAATTGATTCTTGTCCTTAAAATTTGATGAACAACTATGAATTAATATAGAAAAACAAAATTATATGTGTAAAGATTTGATTTTGAGGTGTTTGGCTGTTGACCCATTTGCAGTTTGAATTGATTCTGGAATTAAATTTGATGAACTAATATGATTTAATATATAAAGAAATCATTGCTTGCGTAAAGATTTGATTTTAGGTGTTTTGTAGTTGACCTATCTTCAGTTTGAATTGATTCGAGTGTTAAATTCGATGAACAAATATGAACTTATATATATGAAGAAATCATTTTTATGTGTAAAAATTTGTTTTAGAGGTGTTGTGTAGTTGACCTATTTGTAGTTTGAATTGATACTTGGCCTAAAGATTTGATGAACAACTATGAATTAATATAGAAAAAAATGAAATGTGTAAAGATTTGATTTTGAGGTGTTTGGTCCTTGACCCATTTGCAGTTTGAATTGGTTCTGGCATTCGATTCGATAGAAACAAGTATGAATTGATTTACAGAGAAATAACTTTTTATGTGTAAAGATTTGATTTTTAGGTGTTTTGTGGTTGACCGACTTGCAGTTTGAATTGATTCTTGGCCTAAAGATTTGATGAACAACTATGAATCAATAGAGAAAAAAAATCATTTTTATGTGCAAAGATTAAATCTTGAGGTGTTTGGCTGCTGACGCCATTTGCATTTTGAATTGATTCTGGTATTAATTTTTAATGAACAAGTATGAAATATATAAAGAAATCATTTTTATTCGTAAAGATTTGATTTTGAGGTGTGTGGCTGTTGACCCATTTGCAGTTTGAATTGATTCTTGACCTTAAAATTTGATGAACAACTATGAATTTGTCACGCCCCAACCTTGGGGTGCAGTCGGCACCCGAAGGGCCGAGCGAACCAACTGTGATATCTAAACTCCATAACGTGAATCATAGTCCGACGAGGCCACTGAATAACAATAATAAGAAGTATATCATAACAACCTACAAGCAGAAAAGGCCCAACAACACATATATGCATAACTAGGGCCGACAAGGCCACAACCAAGAAAGACAACCAGTCAGAAGGGCAGGCAAGGCCAAACACAATACCCGTACACCGACCGATAGTCCGTAAGCCTCTAAGAGCACTAATATGCATCAATTAGTCGGGACGGTGGCCCGACGTACCCATAGCCATACTCCTATATATATATATATATATATATATATATATATATATATATATACATGCATGCATCCTATGTGATGACTCGACCAAATAACTCGGAGAATGAAGTGCGAACATTCTGCCGAACTCTAGTATCCTCTTGAGAAAGATACACCAATCTATCTACCGTACCTGTGGGCATGATCACGAGCGCACAAATGCATCGATTTAAATATGTACCGAGTATGTAAGGCGGTAAGTGTAAACATAACATAAGCATAAGAGATACGGATAACTTGGGAAAAGATGTAGAGACAACTTTGAAACTCGAACGAGGCCACTGAGCGCGACCATAATCATGACATAAATGTAAATGCATGCCCGTAAAATCATTCCTCACTGTGGAGGCATATATCATATCATATAACAATAATAAATCCCTCTGTGGGGTGAGCTCATCATCATAACATCATCGCTGCCCAACTGATCAGTGGAAATGCATAGCTACGTGCCTACCCGGCCACCAACAACACGGCTCGGTAAAGAAAGAAATACATCTAGGTGCACAGCTACGTGCCTACCCGGCCGCCTACAACATGGCTCGGTAAAGAAAGAAACATGTCTAGGTGCACATATAAGTGCCTATCCGGCCGACTATAGGGCGGCTCGGTAATGAAAATAAATACATATATATAAGTGCAATGCAAGACTGACCTCAGAAGAGATATCATAAAAAGAGTCGGAGTGACCTATCGTCGTTACCCTCCGACTATCGTTATTGTCGCTACATTCTTTACCTTTCAATTCAAGAGACAACAACATGGAGAACATGTAAGATACTTGGTTTGAGTTACACATGAAGTAGAGTTCAACTCATTCGGATGGTACATGATCAATCTAAGTTTAGCAGAAACATTCCAATTCGGTGGCCAAAAGAGATATGGAAGCATGAAAGGCGTTTGATGAAATCATATATGAAATAAAGATTAGTCAATCACAAAGAATCGTATTCATCTCATATTTAGTGGAAACATATATCAATGGAAGGTCCGTCATCTTTAAGTGATGGACAAGAAATATAAGAATGCGGGAATACACTTTAATACAAGCTATTTCAGAGAAGAGGTAAGCTTAACCATTTTGGAACGTAATCGACACAAGTTGAACAGAAAGTCTTTTAATCGATAGCCAAAAGGAGATGTGGAACATAATTTGGTACAAGTCATAGATGAAGTATATGTCAGTTCAATTATCATGGAACGCGATCGATCCAAGCTAATGGAACAACTTTTCAATGACAGGTCATTCGAATTCTAGTCATTCCACAAAGAGAATGGAAAGCCCTACATACCTCGTCGATGGAGTTATATACATTTCCCCGAGTCCTCGAACGTCTTACGAATGATTTCCTACATAATACAGACTATTCAAGATCAAAACCAAGGTCATAGCTTATAAATCTTCATTTAGACATTTAATCGAGCAACTCATGGGCGTGAATTTATAGGACTTTTTGTAGCGTAATTTCCTCGTAAAACGCTACCAAATTCTACTTTTCTACTCCTCCTCATAAATACGATCCAATCCATATCAACACAGCTCCAAACAACACGTTAAAACCACATAAAACAACCCAACTATCAAGCCAAGTCCATAAGAGTTCACAAGAATTGTCAAAGCTTATACTATGGGGTTTTCACCAAATTTCTAGGTTTAATTACTTGTAGAAGTTCAAATAGATCAAAAGGAAGTTAAAATATACCTTAGATGATCAAAATCACCCCAAACTCCAAGTTAATTCAAGGTGAAGTCCTTATCCAAAAAGCAAATTAGCGAAAAAATCACAATTCGGTAGTTGCCATGTTGTTCTTCATGTTAAAGTTGATAGATTTGCTCTTGGTTTGGATTGAGATTGATGGAGGATTAATTGGAGAGGGTTTGAGGGTTTTCTAGGTTGGGGATGGTGAGAAAATGGAAGAAAAATTCGTGCAAGGGCCTATATATACTTGGGCAAATTTAAAGCCACAGACTTTAGCACACTGTTCCCGCGGCAGTTTGCGTCCCTGGACGGAAATACGAATTTCTCTCTTCTCCGATGTCGTATCGACAAACGCTAAAATGCGCTGGAAACTAGACTCGTAGGCCTTCGATTTGATAGGTGGATCACCC
Source organism: Lycium ferocissimum (assembly GCF_029784015.1). NCBI lineage: Eukaryota > Viridiplantae > Streptophyta > Magnoliopsida > Solanales > Solanaceae > Lycium > Lycium ferocissimum. Next base: position 57,147,778 of record NC_081345.1, on the reverse strand, counting down.
CGTAAATCCTAGTAGATTGAAAGAAAAGCTCAGTGACATCTGACCCAAATTTCAGTTTAATTTACAAACTTAACTTGCGACGCCCTTTGTTGACTTTTGTATTACCACTCGTTTGACTTTCAAACTTAACAAATGACCATTATACGATTAAAAATTTCATATTATTATTTTCTTAGCATGTGAAGAACTCCTAATCTCACCCAAAAGTACAAGTTATCATATTGTTACACCCCGTATCTTATAACTAAGGTTAGACTCATATCATTAGAGTTTTAGTGAAAAAAATTGAAGGTTTGAACGTTTTGTGAAAATGGTTGATAGGCCTACTTCGGGAAGTGATAACTCCTTGATTAGTTGGGAATTTCGGAAAGTACCCTCAATGAAAGTTGTAGTACGTAAAAATAGCTTTCTAACGATATAAGGACCAGGCCAATCAGAGATCGGAGCAAGGAGATATGATCGTCTCAATATGGCTAATAGTAAGGCGTTTAAAAGTCTATAGAATCGGCTAAGTTTTGATACGTTTGCCTTCCAGTCGAATTTCGTGAAAATCCGTTGGGAATTTGAGGAAACCTAAAACATCAAAGTCGTAGCCCTTTGAAATATCTATCCAACGGTATATTACGGGCCTTGAACAGAGCTATGTACAAGAAGTTATGCCTATTTTACCGAACACTGTGCAGAACCGATACGTGTCGCGCGTGCGGGCGCATGCGATGGCTCCGCGTCGCGGGCTGATCGCACAATCTGAATATTGACCTGCAGGATGTCGCGTGATGCCCGTGCATCGCGGAACCAACGCGTAAAAGGTCGGGTTTCGGGTCAAAAGTCGGGATTTCGCATTTTAAGTTATATTTAAGCTTGGGGTTTATTTCCCTAACATCCCTAGTCACGGAAAATCACCCTAAAGTCAGAGGGAACAAGTCCCAAGCTTGAAGAACCCTCCAAGGTAAGTTTTATCATGATTCTAGGTTGAATTTAAGTCCCTAATCGCTTTCTAACTTGAGTAAACCCTTCTAATCCATAGAGTTGTGATTGGAACATTATTGTTGGATGTGGAAACCCTAGAACCCAAATTCAAGAGGATTGAACGTCAAAAAGGTAATGCTTCTACACTCTAATCATTCATAATAGTGAATTAATGAGTTCTTGGGAGAATAGTAAATGGGTTTAGTAAAGAGAATTACACGAACTATAGTAGGGTTTTGGATTGTGGACTTGAGATTGTTATAATCATATGGGTGATGGAGAATGATGTTAATTACACCTAATTGAGATTGTAGAATCACTAGAAGTAATAGAATGGGGATTGGGTGAAGAAAACACCATTAATGAAGGTTGTGGAGCTTCATGCCCACTAAGTGTTTGATAAAATGCTTAGATGACCAAAGCATGAATATTATTGCTAATATAGAATCCCTTTGACTTGTATTGATATAGATCAAAGTTGAAAGGGTGGACGAACATTGTATTACGCTCAAAGGCTGGAATTAAGGTATGTGAGGCTAACTATCTACGTTAGTGAATGTTCATGATTCTCCTACGCCTCATTCTTCATACTTGTCGGTAATCCGACTCGGAATACGATTTAGCCCTAGTTTTATGATATGTTGTAGAATCGTTATCTTCTAGGGTTGCGATTCTGAGAATTCGTTCATGGTTGTCGGTTGAATATCATGAACTCAAAGACGTAATCTTTATAGACTTATGTATTGTTACCACACGAGTCTCCGTCTAGAAATTCAAGTATGCTCGAAACGATCGGTTTTTCAATTCAAACCGATGTCTATTTCAGCTCAGCATTGTTCATTGTTGTTATGGTCTCAGTCCTTATTAATTAACCATAATTAAACATATGTGATTTTGCCCAAGGCACAGCACAGTCTTGTGTATACGTATACATGGCCGAGGCCATTGACTGACGCACTACTAGGCCGAGGCCATAGCGTGCATTTATTATTGGGCCGAGGCCCCACATATACAAACACGGATAATACGGATGATTCGGATACGAGAGCGGGGAGTATTCATATCTCTACTTCCTTGCTATTACGATTCTGATTATCAGTTTCAATTTCAGTATTTTATTGCTTCAGTTGCTTTACATACCAGTACAATTCAAATGTGTTGATGCCCTTTTTTATTGCTTGGGGGCCTGCATCTCGCGATGCAGGCAACAATATACAGGTTAACGACTCAGCTATTTAGGAGTGCACGTATCTGTTACATCCCGCATTTTGTACCCTCGGGTGAGTCAAGGCAAGTGACACAAGTTGCGTATGGAAAATTATAAAGTGGGAATATTAAGAAAGGTCAGGGGTAAAAAGGTAAATTTGCAAAATGACTCATGGAAATATGGAGAAAGGCTAGGGGCAAATTTGGAACTAAGAGAAATATTTTTTTTTTCATGAAAAAGGAGAAATTTGCTAGAATTTTCATGAAAGGGGGCCACTTGGCCGTGGACCCCACTTGCAACATTTGGCCAAATAATTTCAAGCCAAGCAAGGGATAATTTGTTTAATTTTCATTGGAAGGAACTAAGTATATAAGTGGAAAGATGACTTGATTCATCTTATTTTCTCTACACTTTTCAAGAGATAAGAAAGTGAGAAAGAGAGAAACAAAAGGCATGGCCATTCGGCCTTGAGAAAAAAAAAAAGAAAGAAAAAACCGAAAAAAAAAAGAAAGAGAAAGAGAGAGGTTCCAACTTGTTTCTTCATAGCCAAACAATCCCTTGAAGAGTTCTTAGTAAGTTGAAGTGGTTTGTGGAGCAAGAAGGATACATATTCATACAAGTTGTTAACTTGAGTCAAGGGAAGAAGTTGAGGAAAAGGTAAGGTTTAATTCCTCTTTTGTATGTTATGAGTGTTTATGCATGTTGTGGAGTATGAAAATGGATGAAATTCATGTGGTGGAAGTGTGTGAGTGTGTGGCCGTGAGTGTGTGTATGTGTGTATGTGTTATGTTGTGTTGTGTTGTGTGTTGGTTGTTGTTGTAATGAATGGAAAATATAGAAATTCATGAAAAGTATGCTTAAGGGGTGTGTTGGCCGAATGGTAGGTTATGCTAGGGTGTGGTGAATTGATTTTATTTATGATGGCAATTGTTGTTATGGTAGGTTTTATGATGTTAGAATAAAGATTTAATGGTTTGGAGGAATGAAAATTGGATTGTTGTGCTTGAATTTGAAAGAAGGAAAAAAAAATGTTGTTGTTGTTGCATAAATTGGAAGATGTGGGTAAGTAGTATGTTGATGGTATTGTTGGAATATTATGTGAATTATATTGTATTGAGTTATATTGAATTGTATGGAATTGAATTGAATTGCATTGAAAAGAATTGAATTGAGTTGAATTGAATATAAGTAGTTTGTTGGTATTGTTGGTTGATAGTTTGGCCGGGTTTGAATTCCCGGATTGTTGTTGAGTAAAAATTGGCCAAGTTGAACTTGGTGGAATGGAATATTTACAGGGGAGGTCTTTGCCAAAATTTCGGTAGCCAAGTATTATTTTAAGAATTCAATTCTAAAGGCACTAATCATGTTTGGTAAACATGACCAATTTGTAGATTTTGGCGAACTTGGAGCTTGAGTTTGGAGACGTGAGCAAAGCGGAAAAAAGGTATGTGAAGCCTACCTCTCCTTCATTTGGCATGTCCTAGTTAGTATAAGTTGAAATCCGACCCTCGGGAAAAGTCCTACCCCTCGGAAACTACACCTAAATTTATTCCTTTTTCATTCAATAGAATTGAATCCATAACTTGTGCTTTAAAGAAAAGAAGTGTTCAAACGTCCGAAACCTTTGGAAATGAAATTGAAATGCCTTGAAACCTTCGTGAATGACCCAATGGTACATGATGACCGTGTTTTTATGTTCGTCACTCGAGTCTCGATATACGTGCATACCGGTTCCCATTACTTGTTTTATAGAAACTTTATAATCTTGTCTTATGTTTTCTTGTGGTGTTGCTATTCATTGATAGTCTCGCCTTATAATGATTGTTCCTTCAAGGTGAGACGAAGCGACCGTGGTTATTCCATAAGGCAATCGGGGGCTACCGACCTTACGTCACCCCGATAGACACATGACTTTCTTTGGGTTCTCATGCATGCTGCTTATATGATATGTATATGACATGTATATGATATGTATATGAAAATGGGGAATTTTGGGGAATGGATACATGTTGCGCTATAGACGCATTGCCACCGGTCGGTGGCGTAATTCCATCCCGGACGCGGGATGCCCGGACGCGGGACACATGTGGGCGAGCCGACGTATTTCGGCGACATGACTTGTTTTATTTTCACATGTATATGACAAGAAATGTTTTGAAAAAAATATATGTAATAAGCAAGCATGACATCCGCCTGAGAGGCACTTACAGGTACAGATTATCCTTTTATCTCGTTATATGATCTTTGGTCCCACATGTTGTTATTGCTCATATGTTACATGCTTCATTGTATTATTTTCACGGCTTACATACTCGGTACACTGCTCGTACTGACCCCTTTTCTTGGGGGCTGCGTCTCATGCCACGCAGGTAGACAGGTTGACGGATTCGACTCCTAGGAGCTTTTCCGGCTGTATATTGAAAGGCGCTCCAGTTGTTCGAGCTCTTTTTTGGGTACTACTCTTATGTATATATTTGAACTCCGCAAAGTCAGCCTTGTAATTACATGTATTTTGTTTAGAGGCTCGTAGACAGATATGTACAGGTAGATGTTTCACAGCCTAGTGGTCTTTGTCACCGTGGGATATGTCGATACAGTTGGATATTACTACTCGTTTACATGTATGCTATTATTGGCGATGTTATGAAAAAAAAAAAAAATGCCAGTGTTCATACGGCCCACTTAGTAATAAGAACAAGACATATGACAGGGGGTGCCCGGTACAAGTATCGGGTACTCGTCGCGGCCCCTAGTTGGGTCGTGACAGAAGTGGTATCAGAGCGGTCGGTCCTAGGGTTTGTCTACGAGCCGTGTCCAGTAGAGTCCTGCTTATGGGTGTGTAGCGCGCCACACTTATAAACGGGAGGCTGCGGGGCATTTAGGAAATATGACCTTCTTTGCATTCCAGATCGTGCGATAGAGCTATGTTACCGGTTTCTATATTCTTTCTTAATCCTGCGTTATGGTTTCAGTAATGCCGGTGACAAGAAAAGCTACAGCAGCCCGGAAGGGCAAGAGGGTGGCCGGAAAAAGAGTTGAACGGGAGCCACCGGTGGAAGTAGAAGTGGGCGAGTCCCACAACGAGGCTTCTCCCCGCTTCCCCGTGTCGGCGCGAGCGGGTAGAGCTCCGGCACCGGCACCCGGCAACCGCGGGCCGGCGGGTAACGGAAGCTATCCGATTGCTCGACCCGTTAGTCGCCGCACAAGCTCGGCGGCAGGATACGGGCCAAGGGGACAGGGCGGCGAGCGCCAGAGCCCGTGATTTTATCTCCCTAAATCCTCCGGAGTTCTATGGATCGAAGCCAGAGGAGGACCCGCAAAGCTTTTTAGATGAAATGCTGAGGACGCTGAAGATAATACATGCTTCGGAGACCGAGTCAGTAGAATTGGCCTCCTATAGATTGCGGGATATAGCGGTCCATTGGTATAATAATTGGATCTCCTCGAGGGGAGCAAATGCGCCTCCCCCGGTCTGGCGAGAGTTCACCGAGGCATTTTTGCGACATTACCTACCACCAGAGGTTCGACGGGCCCGAGCTGATATGTTCTTGAATCTCAGACAGGGAAATATGAGTGCTCGGGAATACAGCCTCCGTTTTGACTCGCTAGCCAGGTACGCCCCAGCTATGGTAGCGGATATGGGGGATCGTGTGCACCGGACGTGAGAGGGCTAGGGCCACGTTTAGCCAAAGAGCGCTTGACAACCTCACTCCGGGACGGGATGACTATCGCTCGCATTCGGGCCCACGCCCAAAACGGAAGAGCGATACCGAACGGAGGGGCGGCGTGATTCGGATAGGGGCTCCCGAAAAAAGAGCCGGATCTTTTGGGGCCGAAGTGAATATAGAGGTGGACGAGCACCGCGGCATTCCGGTATCCGAAACCGGATCGGGGTGCCGAGCATCGGGGTCCCGACATAGAGGGCGAGTCGAATAGAGACGGGGCCACCCCCACCGCGATGCACTCGGTGTGGTAAGCTACACATTCAGGCGGTGCTACCTTGGACACGGTGCTTGTTTTGTCCGTGGTCGGACCCGACCACTTGATGCGTGACGCCGGAGGAGGATTCCGGAGAGACCGGACTCGGCCCGCCGGATCCGCCATCGGTTCGTCGTCGACCGTGCGCCCTCCCGGACGGCGTCCCGGGCCCCGGCCGGTCGTGGTCGAGGCGAGGGGGAGCACCTAGTACGGGCGGTCCTCGAACCGCATATTTGCAACGACAAGACAGCGGGATCCCGAGCCCTCCCAGACGCGGCTACGGGTACCCTATCCGGCATTCTTTTTATAAAGTACATATGTGATTGATCTAAACTCTATACCGTCATGTGTCATTCTTTATATCGTTGATGAAAATCTAAAAATCCTGGACGAAAGGTAGTTATACGCATAGACAAGAAGTGAGTATTAAGGGCCGAGGGGGCTAAAATGGTAATTAAAAGAAAAGTACGTTCCGAAGGCGTGTCGAAAGTGACTAGTACCCTAATCTGCCCTGGATTACGTGACAAAGCCGTGCGGGGGAGTGGATGCAAATATATTAGCATTAAGATACCGGAATACATTAACGTTTCAGGGTTAAGCGTCTTTGGAATGGGAGCAATTCCATGATGGGTGACCCCCTGGGAAGTATCCCAAAAATTTCATAAGTATAGAGATAGAGGACAAATGTGAAGTTAGGGTAGCCTAGACGATATTAGAGTATATGGGATGACGAGAGACATAATAGAGGTTGCGTAGACCGAGTTAGACTGGGCTGGTGAAAAGGAAACAGGTATAGCACAGCTCTAGAATCAGGGTAAGTTTAAATAGTGGTTGGAAATGTTGCGAATGAGAGGGTAACAAGAATTTGGGATATGTTGGCACATCGAGCAACTACAGAAAAAGGCGTGGAACGAGGTGACGACGGGTACAATACGACGCAAATATAGAGATAAAAAGGGACAACTGAGACGGCGTCCTATGAAAGATGGTATAACAAGAAAGTATAAGTCAACCAAGGTATCTGAACGGACGTGTTGAGTGATTGTGTACGACAACCATAAGGGAAACCTCCCCGAAGTGTGGTAACACCCTATAAGGCCAGTTCAACATTCGAGGACGAATGTTCTAAAGGGGGGAAGGATGTTACATTCCGCATTTTGTACCCTCGGGTAAGTCAAGGCAAGTGACACAAGTTGCGTATGGAAAATTGTAAAGTGGGAATATTAAGAAAGGTCAGGGGTAAAAAGGTAAATTTGCAAAATGACTCATGGAAATATGGAGAAAGGCTAGGGGCAAATTTGGAACTAAGGAAATATTTTTTTTTTCATGAAAAAGGAGAAATTTGCTAGAATTTTCATGAAAGGGGGCCACTTGGCCGTGGACCCCACTTGCAACATTTGGCCAAATAATTTCAAGCCAAGCAAGGGATAATTTGTTTAATTTTCATTGGAAGGAACTAATATATATAAGTGGAAAGATGACTTGATTCATCTTATTTTCTCTACACTTTTCAAGAGATAAGAAAGTGAGAAAGAGAGAAACAAAAGGCATGGCCATTCGGCCTTGAGAAAAAAAAGAAAGAAAAAACCGAAAAAAAAAAAAAAAGAAGAAGAGAATTCTCAACTTGCTCTTCATAGCCAAACAATCCCTTGAAGAGTTCTTAGTAAGTTGAAGTGGTTTGTGGAGCAAGAAGGATACATATTCATACAAGTTGTTAACTTGAGTCAAGGGAAGAAGTTGAGGAAAAGGTAAGGTTTAATTCCTCTTTTGTATGTTATGAGTGTTTATGCATGTTGTGGAGTATGAAAATGGATGAAATTCATGTGGTGGAAGTGTGTGAGTGTGTGGCCGTGAGTGTGTGTGTATGTGTGTATGTGTTATGTTGTGTTGTGTTGTGTGTTGGTTGTTGTTGTAATGAATGGAAAATATAGAAATTCATGAAAAGTATGCTTAAGGGGTGTGTTGGCCGAATGGTAGGTTATGCTAGGGTGTGGTGAATTGATTTTATTTATGATGGCAATTGTTGTTATGGTAGGTTTTATGATGTTAGAATAAAGATTTAATGGTTTGGAGGAATGAAAATTGGATTGTTGTGCTTGAATTTGAAAGAAGGAAAAAATGTTGTTGTTGTTGCATAAATTGGAAGATGTGGGTAAGTAGTATGTTGATGGTATTGTTGGAATATTATGTGAATTATATTGTATTGAGTTATATTGAATTGTATGGAATTGAATTGAATTGCATTGAAAAGAATTGAATTGAGTTGAATTGAATATAAGTGGTTTGTTGGTATTGTTGGTTGATAGTTTGGCCGGGTTTGAATTCCCGGATTGTTGTTGAGTAAAAATTGGCCAAGTTGAACTTGGTGGAATGGAATATTTACAGGGGAGGTGCTCTGCCAAAATTTCGGTAGCCAAGTATTATTTTAAGAATTCAATTCTAAAGGCACTAATCATGTTTGGTAAACATGACCAATTTGTAGATTTTGGCGAACTTGGAGCTTGAGTTTGGAGACGTGAGCAAAGCGGAAAAGGTATGTGAAGCCTACCTCTCCTTCATTTGGCATGTCCTAGTTAGTATAAGTTGAAATCCGACCCTCGGGAAAAGTCCTACCCCTCGGAAACTACACCTAAATTTATTCCTTTTTCATTCAATAGAATTGAATCCATAACTTTTGTGCTTTAAAGAAAGAAGTGTTCAAACGTCCGAAACCTTTGGAAATGAAATTGAAATGCCTTGAAACCTTCGTGAATGACCCAATGGTACATGATGACCGTGTTTTTATGTTCGTCACTCGAGTCTCGATATACGTGTATACCGGTTCCCATTACTTGTTTTATAGAAACTTTATAATCTTGTCTTATGTTTTCCTGTGGTGTTGCTATTCATTGATAGTCTCGCCTTATGATGATTGTTCCTTCAAGGTGAGACGAAGCGACCGTGGTTATTCCATAAGGTAATCGGGGGCTACCGACCTTACGTCACCCCGATAGACACATGACTTTCTTTGGGTTCTCATGCATGCTTCTTATATGATATGTATATGACATGTATATGATATGTATATGAAAATGGGGAATTTTGGGGAATGGATACATGTTGCGCTATAGACGCATTGCCACCGGTCACCGGGCGTAATTCCATCCCGGACGCGGGATGCCGGACGCGGGACACATGTGGGCGAGCCGACGTATTTGGCGACATGACTTGTTTTATTTTCACATGTATATGACAAGAAATGTTTTGAAAAATATATATGTAATAAGCAAGCATGACATCCGCCCGAGAGGCACTTACGGTACATTATCCTTTATCTCGTGATATGATCTTTGGGTCTCACATGTTGTTATTGCTCACATGTTACCTGCTTCATTATATTATTTTCATGGCTTACATACTCGGTACACTGTTCGTACTGACCCCTTTTCTTGGGGGCTGCGTCTCATGCCACGCAGGTAGACAGGTTGACGGATTCGACTCCTAGGAGCTTTTCCGGCTGTACATTGAAAGGCGCTCCAGTTGTTCCGGAGCTACTGTCTTGGGTACAACTCTTATGTATATATTCGAACTCAGCAAAGTCAGCCACTTGTAATTACATGTATTTTGTTTAGAGGCTCGTAGACAGATATGTACAGTCAGATGTTTCACAGCCTAGTTGTCTTTGTCGCCGTGTGATATGTCAGTACAGTTGAATACTACTACTCGGTTACATGTATGCTAATATCGGCGATGTTATAAAAAAAAAAAAAGTGCCAGTGTTCATACGGCCCACTTAGTAATAAGAACAAGACATATGACAGGGGGTGCCCGGTACAAGTATCGGGTACTCGTCGCGGCCCCTAGTTGGGTCGTGACAGTATCAGCTACTGGTGAGCCCCAAATTCCTTTGGGGCATTATCAGCTATCCAGTTATTTCGGTTCATAGACACCTCTATTATTCGGTATTCTTAGAGGCTTCATAGACATAGTTCGGACGATCGAATATTTGCTATGTTAGTCTTGTTGACGGTTATACTCGGTTGTTCGGTGTTTTGGTTTAGCCATGTTGGCTACTTTCATATATTTTCGCATTGTCTAAGTATTTCCGCATTATGATATTTCGCCGACTTTTAGTTAATCGGCATGTGTTAGTTTTATTTTATAAGTCGGTTATGTTTTGGTATCACATGTTGATTCGACCCGACCCGGTTGTTCGCTCGGTCACATGCAGTCAGGCACCGGGTGCCGTGTTACGTCCAGGCCCAGGTTTGGGGCGTGACAAAGCCTGGTATCAGAGCCCTAGGTTCAAGTGACTTAAGGAGTCTATGAAGCCGTGTCCAGTGGGGTCTCTTTTATATGTGTCAGGGCCCCACACGTATAAACAGTTGACCACCAAGACATTCAGGATTTGTCTCATTTCTTTCTACTCTAGATTGTGCCATGAAGCTTAGAGTAATAAGTAACCTTCTATTCCAATCAAATTACGTACGTTTCGAATGCGCAGGCGATGAACAGATAATTCAAGGTCCAAGTAAGGATGTTTACCCATGGGGTACAATTGTGCAGTACTTACTGGTAACGAATGAGACTTCAAGTGCTATTGAAAGTGGAATACAATGTAAGTTGCCCGAGAAAGGGTGTAGTAGAATGAATGGTAAGTTGAATGATAATGATATTCTTGAGAAAAGAGAATGAGAGACAGCAGGAAGAGGATAACAGAGAAATTAGAAGAGAAATTAGAAAAGGAGCTAAGTCTGCAGGAAACGTAAATCATGGAGGATCTCAGGAAGGTGGAGGCAGACAGTATTCTACAGTTGCTCATCAGGACCCACTCTATCTGCAGCTAGTGCACTAGCCTTGAGGTCTAGATATGATAAAAAGGGTCAGTTAAGCTAGAAATAGAGTTTAAGAGCACCAGCCTCTCAGTGACATACCAGTGTGAGCCACAGAAGTTTTCAGAATCTTATGTGTAACAAGTGTTATAGGAGACACCAAGGGGTGTATCGTTTGGGGCCTTGATATGTGTTTCAGTGGCTCCTTTTAATTCTCAAGCCCGGTCAGGATATAATACAGCTAAGCCTGGTATTTCAGTTCTCAGTGAAGACTGTTTGGAAGCTTCAGCAGGTCATCAGGATAAAGAGGCATCCCCAGTTATCACCACAGGTGAAATTTTCGTACGAACTATGCCTGTTAATAAAAGAGGTATGTATGAAATAATAACCATGAGCAGACGATATTAAATTTTCGGGAATGATTTTAGTTTGTTTAAGTTAGACAGATCACAGTTAGAGAGTACGATGGTTGTAAGTTACTATAAGAAATAATTATTAATATGAGATAAGGAGATGTGACAGTTCTCGCTTAAGCTATGTGAGTAAGTGTTTATCCCAGATGTGTATAGTCTGATACGATTTTGAAGTGCATAGAAAGCTTGGGTTTAGTTGTTCCAATCTTTCATATAAGATAGATGAAAGTTTCTTAAGTGTGATCCATAGTTCAGAAAAGATAGTATACGACCATAGGATAGCGTCAGATGATGAGGGAGAGTTAGAAATAACTTAAGTAAGTTTTGAGTAGATACAATGCATTAGCAATTTCAGCAGAACTATTAGAAATATAATTTGATTTCCTTATTCAGATGAACACCTTAAGTGGGTGACAGTTCGGATACATCCGAATGTGTGTTAGAAACCAAGGGCTTAAGTTAAGTTCAGAGTAGAGTGATTAGTGGAAGAAGAAATCGGCTAAGCCGTAAAGAGAGCAAACTACGGAAGAATAGCCTTTTAAGAGTTGTCAAAAGGGGTTGTCCTAAGATTTACAGTGTGAGCAGAGTTAAGTCGTTAAGATGGAGTATGCCAGTTATAAATACAGTAGCAACCCGTTCATGTAAGTAAATTTAGTTTTTCCCCATGAGAAATTGCTCAGATGTGAGGCAAAAAAAAAAATAAGAGTCGTCAGTGTTGTAGAGTACAAAGGAATTACAGAAGATAAGGAACGTTAATTGGAACCCATCAAAAGAGAAGAATTTATAAGTATAAGACGTTAGCCTTGGTCTAAGGGGAGATGCATAAATCGCCAGTAAGTCCAGTGAGATAATTGAGGACTCGAAGGGTTAGTATGAGATATGAAGAACCTCGCCCGCTTAAGTTGGCATAATGAGATAGTCTCCATAAGGAATATGCCTCAACTTAGAGGAAACCCGAAGTGAGTAGAATGATCGTCGAACGAATCGTGTCAAGTTCAATTACTATCGATTAGGCGATCACGAGAAAAGCCGTAAGATCATGCCCGATTATGTGTCACAAGGGTAGTGCCATTGCACGAGACTCTGTAATCTTTAGGTGCTAGTCATAGACTTAGCGCACAACAAGGAGTATTTTAGGAAGTATCTCAGAAAAAAAGAAATCAAGTATGGGAAGTACAGCTCATGATTTAGGAAGACAAGAGAACTATGGTGAAAGAAGTTCACCGCTTATCCAAGCTAGGAATTCGACTTTCGGACTCCGAAGTGGGTGGAGTTGTTGCCCAGAACATGGCTTATTCCTCCTTAGTAGCAGAAGTGAAAGAAAAACAGTTTAGTGATCCACACTTTGTTACGGACTGAAAGGAGGAATTCACAAACACAAGACTACGGCCTTTGAACAAGGGGGGGGGGGAGATGACGGTACTTTGAGGTACGGAGGGCGGACTATGCGTTCCGGACATAGATGGGCTCGAGAGATCGGATTATGTCGAAGCCCACAATTCCGGTATTCCATTCACCCAGGTTCCACAAAGATGTATCATGATCTTAAGCCTAGATTTATTGGTGGAATGACATGAAGAAAAATGTAGCGAGATTTTGTGGCTAAGTCCAAATTGCCGGCTGGCCGAACACCAAAGGCCGGTGGGTTAGCTCGTTAGACATTTCCCGTCTGGAAATGGGAGATGATAAATATGGATTTCATAATAGGTTTGCCTCGCTCTTTTCGAAAGCATGATTCGATTTGGGTGATTGTAGATCGACTTACCAAGTCAGCTCACTTCTTGCCAGTGAAGACTACAGATTCAGCAGAAGATTATGCCAAGTTATATATATTCAAGAAATCATCCAATTGCATGGGATTCCTTTGTCCATCATTTCAGACCGTGGTGCTCAGTTTACTGCGGACTTTTGAAAATCCTTTCAGAAAGGATTGGGTACCAAGGTGAACCTTAGCACAGCTTTTCATCCTCAGACAAATGGTCGGATGTACGCTATTCGGATCGCATGTTATAATATTCATGTTAGTTCAACACTCGGATATTTATGTCGGCTTAGTACCCGGATATCGAGTTCGCACTCACGTATTCATGCCACACATGTCAGATTCGGCTAATCCAAAGTATTCGGTTAGCTCGATATTCAATTAATGTTATTCGATTAATCCGATTTGGTTAGCTCATTCGAGTTTTGTTCAATAGACATTCAGTTTAGTATCCCAATGAGTTTAGTAATTTTGTATTCATTCAGTTCAGTAAGCTTGTGTCCTTGATTTCAAGGTAATTGGGATAGCACCGTTTGTAACCCTTTTGAGCGAAGGTGTAGATCAGATCGATTGATTAGTTTAAAGTTAGGGAAGCAGAGTTGTTAGGACCAGATTTGGCCTATCAGGCTATGGAGAAAATCAAGTTAATTTAAGAGTGTTTGAAGACAGCTCAGAGTCGCCAAAAGTCCTATTTGGACATGCGGCGTAGAGACTTAGACTTCTAAGTTGATGATTGGGTGTCTCTGAAAGTTTCGCCTATGAAAGGCGTTATGAGATTTGGGAAGAAGGGGAAGCTTAGCCCCCGCTATATTGGGCCATATAGAATCCTGCAAAGGATCGGGCAAGTGGCTTATGAGTTAGAATTGCCACAAAATTTGGCTGCTGTACACCCAGTATTTCATGTATCTATCTTTGAAGAAGTTCGCGGGAGACCCGTCTCTAGTTGTTCCTACGAAATCATAGAGGTTAAAGATAGCTTTGTCCTATGAAGAGATCCCGGTGGCTATTCTTGATCGTCAAATTCGCAAGTTGAGAACTAAAGAGAGATTGCTTCGGTGAAAGTACTATGGAGAAATCGTAAAGTTGAAGAGGCTACGTGGGAGGCCGAAGAGGACATAAAGTCCAGATATCCCATCTCTTTAGAGAGCAAGCAGAAAATGCTGAAGGTAACTAACCTTTTCATTTAGATCCTTATAGTATAATCTCCATGTTTTCAGTATTCGGACGATTCGGTAGACATTCGGTTCGGTAATCATGTATTCATTCAGTCAGTTCAGTGATCACGTGGCTCAGCCAGTTAGTTTTAGGTATCTTAGTTACAGAATAAACGTTGTCAAACTTCAATAGAGTCTTAGAATTAGCCGCGATTATAACCAAGACCATCATTCGAGGATGAATGATCCCAAGGGGGAGATAATGTTACACCCCATATCTTAGAACTAAGGTTAGACTCATATCATTAGAGTTTTAGTGAAAAAATTGAAGGTTTGAACGTTTTGCGAAAATGGTTGATAGGCCTACTTCGAATGATAACTCCTTGATTAGTTGGGAATTTGGGAAAGTACCCTCAATGAAAGTTGTAGTACGTAAAAATAGCTTTCTAACGATATAAGGACCAGGCCAATCAGAGATCGGAGCAAGGAGATATGATCGTCTCAATATGGCTAATAGTAAGGCGTTTAAAAGTCTATAGAATCGGCTAAGTTTTGATATGTCTGCCTTCCAGTCGAATTTCGTGAACATCCGTTGGGAATTTGAGGAAACTTAAAACATCAAAGTTGTAGCCCTTTGAAATATCTTTCCAACGGTATATTATGGGCCTTGAACAGAGCTATGTACAAGAAGTTATGCCTATTTTACCGAACACTATGCAGAATCGATACGTGCAGCGCGTGCGGGCGCGTGCGATGGCTCCGCGTCGCGGGCTGATCGCACAATCTGAATATTGACCTGCAGGATGTCGCGCGATTCCCGTGTATCGCGGACCCAACGCGCAAAAGGTCGGGTTTCGGGTCAAAAGTCGGGATTTCGCGTTTTAAGTTATATTTAAGCTTGGGGTTTATTTCCCTAACATCCCTAGTCACGAAAAATCACCCTAAAGTCAGAGGGAACAAGTCCCAAGCCTCAAGAACCCTCCAAGGTAAGTTTTATCATGATTCTAGGTTGAATTCAAGTCCCTAATTGCTTTCTAACTTGAGTAAACCCTTCTAATCCATAGAGTTGTGATTGGAACATTATTGTTGGATGTGGAAACCCTAGAACCCAAAATCAAGAGGATTGAACGTCAAAAAGGTAATGCTTCTACACTCTAATCATTCATAATAGTGAATTGATGAGTTCTTGGGAGAATAGTAAATGGGTTTAGTAAAGAGAATTACACGAACTATAGTAGGGTTTTGGATTGTTGACTTGAGATTGTTATAATCATATGGGTGATGGAGAATGATGTTAATTACACCTAATTGAGATTATAGAATCAGCTAGAAGTAATAGAATGGGGATTGGGTGAAGAAAACACCATTAATGAAGGTTGTGGAGCTTCATGCCCACCAAGTGTTTGATAAAATGCTTAGATGACCAAAGCATGAATATTATTGCTAATATAGAATCCCTTTGACTTGTATTGATATAGATCAAAGTTGAAAGGGTGGACGAACATTGTATTACGCTCAAAGGCTGGAATTAAGGTATGTGAGGCTAACTATTTACGTTAGTGAATGTTCATGATTCTCCCTACGCCTCATTCTTCATACTTGTCAGTAATTTGACTCGGAATACAGTTTAGCCCTAGTTTTATGATATGTTGTAGAGCGTTATCTTCTAGGGTTGCGATTCTGCACGTTCATGGTTGTCAGTTTGAATATCATGAACTCGGCACGTAATCTTTATAGACTTATGTATTGTTACCACGTGAGTCTCGTCTAGAAATTCGGTATGCTCGAAAACGATTTTTTTCAATTTAGTCCAGCATGTCTATTTCAGTTCAGTATTGTTCATTGTTGTTATGGTCTCAGTCCTTATTAATTAACCATAATTAAACATATGTGATTTTGCCCAAGGGCACAACACAGTCTTGTGTATACGTATACATGGCCGAGGCCATTGACTGACACACTACTAGGCCGAGGCCATAGCGTGCATTTATTATTGGGCCGAGGCCCCACATATACAAACACAGATAATACAGATGATTCAGATACAGAGCGGGGAGTATTCATATCTCTACTTCCTGCTATTACGATTCTGATTATCGGTTTGGTTGTATTTTATTGCTTCATTCTTTACATACCAGTACAATTCAAATGTGCTGATGCCCCTTTTTATTGCTTGGGGGCCTGCATCTCGCGATGCAGGCAACAATATACAGGTTGACGACTCAGCTATTTAGGAGTGCACGTATCAGCTACTGGTGAGCCCCAAATTCCTTCGGGGCATTGTCAGCTATCCAGTTATTTCAGTTCATAGACACCTCTATTATTCAGTATTCTTAGAGGCTTCATAGACACAGTTCAGACAGTCAGATATTTGTTATGTTAGTCTTGTTGACAGTTATACTCAGTTGTTCAGTTGTTTTGGTTTAGCCATGTTGGCTACTTTCAGATATTTTCAGATTGTCTAAGTATTTCCGCATTATGATATTTCAGTCAGACTTTTAGTTAATCAGCATGTGTTAGTTTTATTTTATAAGTCAGTTATGTTTTGGTATCACATGTTGATTCAGCCAGCCAGTTGGTTCGCTCGGTCACATGCAGTCAGGCACCGGGTGCCGTGTTACGTCCAGGCCCAGGTTCGGGGCGTGACACATATTCCCAACTTGCCGACTTTTGACGAAACTTATGCTTCTTTGATTCATTCACCCTCCAAATCTTCTGCCGCTTACTAATATTATTTATAGACTCTTGTAACTATTTATATTAATAAGCTCAATCCCTTTTAACTTCAAGATAATTTCTTTTTTGAACTTGCATCGACTAACTCATGATGCGACTTTAACGTGTGAAAATCTGAGATGTAACATCCTTCTCCCCTTAAGAACATTCGTCCTCGAATGTTGAGGGATATTCTAACTCTTGGGATTTCAAAAAAAAAAAAAATCAGCAGAGTTTCCTCTGTAAATAGGACTATCCAAAACCTGTCAAACAGCCCAAACAACTGTCCAAAGCCACATAGGGCCACTCAACAACATAATAATATCAATTTGGCCCCTCACGACCGTCTATTTATACAAAAATCATAATAATTCAGTCATAACTTACCTCAACCGTTCTTTGCTGAAGTCTACAACATACTGGCCATATCTGTCTCAATAATAAAATCTAACAAAGTGTATAAAAATTTAATATTTATAACTGGAAAGGAGGTATCTTATCACACGAGCGTCAGTATAAATCTGAGGTCTGAAACAGATGCCGGGGTATCCAGCCTTCACATCTTCCCTTGTCTCCTTATGTCGGTTACCCGAATAGAATTCGTTTGAGAAACTTGTCAATATCACTAAGATGTCTAAAGGAGACGGGGATGTTTAGTCCTTCACCCTTTTTCATTCCTTATTACTATTTATTGTACCAAATCATGACTCCATTTTCTTGTTAAGAGTTATATACTCGGATGGTAGCGATTACTACAAATGAACTCAAACCACTTATGTTACTTGTAAGTTTAGTATGAGCGCATATATCTTCTTGGAAGGACCTCTAGAATTGTGCACCTTAGTCTGGTAAGATAAAGACTGGAATCCTACGAGATTGAGTCGTTTTATTTCTATTTAATTTGGCAAAAATCTTTCAACCATGAGCGTAGTTTGAACAAACCAGAACTAGTTCTACTCACGATTTCTCAAGGGAATTAAACTGCGATGGACGTTGCCTAATCCCGAAATAACACTTCATATTATAGCTTATAGCCTTCAACCCAAACTGAGTGTAATGGTTTCATTTTCTAACAACTTGTCGGGCTTATTTCTTGGATTCCTTGCACAGTTAAGTTACATATTTCATCTCTAGCCTCAAAGACATAACGGGCCAATGGTCCAATCCTTGTCGATACTTTTCATATCTTATTGTCATATCCATTTTCACTTCTAGTTCCTTTCATCTACTAATCCTTTTGGTCCGGTCCGTATCATCTTATTATTTGCAATGTTACTTATCTTTTGCTTCGGAACTTAATTGCACCGACATCCTTAACTTGAATAACGAATCTGTCTCACAATGGTTACATCGTATTCAGGCCTCCACTTTCTCAGTGCTCCGTATCTTAAACACAACTATGTCTCTTTTCAATTTTTCTTTTATTTATCTTAGCTATTTGTTCTTTGTCTGAAATTTCTACTTGCTTTCTCGAATCCGAACTTGCTTGCAATTATCGTTATTCCCTCTACATTAGTCTTCTTTTCGATGACTGTCCCCTTTTTCATTCACGTATACTTTCCCTGACGTCTCCCAATTTCCGGGTACATTAGCCTTCCTTTGATAGTTTCCCCCCTTATTGGGGCATCGTCTCTTCAATATTTTTCAAAGACTTTACTTTATTACAACTTCTGTTCCTATCGTCTTATTCTTTCAAAAAATTTCCTTGTGTGTCAACTACTATCCTTCACCACATCCCTCGTATCGAAGAAATTCTTGCTTTACCCTTTCGTGTAGAGATAGCATCCATGTCTTTTAACATTTCGTCCTTAGTTAATTATCCTTCATAGTCAACCTCCTACTGCGAGCACTCCCCATATTCATATATATATATATATATATATACTGATATATTTTCTCTTGTACCCGTTGGTGACTATTATTCGCTTTACGATAACTTTCACTTCCATATTTGCTTTTATTCCTTCTTATCAAAATACCTCTTTACTTTAAGCTTTCATGCAAGATATTGTCTTGGATGAGTCACACTTTTTCTTATTCCCTTGTTGCTATTCGCTCTCACGTCTATATACTTTACAAGCTATCAATGTCTTATTCGTTCTACAGAATCTCTCATACTTCAATTTCTTCTCAAGATACCTAATGTTGATTTTTCCTCCATAAACCTCACCTTCCTTCCTTCGTTTTCTATCCTTATCTCATCAGGCTTCCAGGTCCGCCGATTAGGATTATGTAGCTCGCCACCTTGCTATTTCGATTCTTACCATTATCATTTTTTTTGTCCAGCTTCTTGTCGTTATATTTATCATATCTAGCCCGTTCCCTTTCTATCTTTCTATTAACCTTAATCCTTTATTTACTCCAGGAATCTTGTTCAAACACCCTATCATCACCCATTTCCTCTATGTTTATAATCGCTTCATGTCATGGTCTCCTTCGTATTCCTATTAATTGATGATTTTTTTTTTTTTTGTTATAACATCTCCTTCTACCAGTCCTGTTTCTTTTCCTCGCCACTTCATCTACAAATTTCACATGCGCATTAGCACAAGTCTCCAATTATAACTTAAGTATCGTCATATAAGCCCCCAAATTAAAACACCGACCTTTACTCTCTGTCAAGGTCTGCGACGCCACCTGTGGCTCCGCACGTTCTGCCTGCGTCTCGCAGGTGGTGTCCTGGTGGTCGCAGGTTGTGTCGGCCTGCGCTTCGATACGGAACTTCCGTCGAAACTTGCTTCCGATGTTCCTACAAACCTAAAACTTTCCCGAAATAATTTAACTATTCCGACTTATAAATTCCTATTATGGTAATAGCGTTACCTTATATTCATAGAGTCATTGGCTTTATTCTGCATCGCTCCTCTTTCACTCACTTTCATCAAGTCGTTGGCCATTCTCTCTCATTCTTCCTTCATTTATTGTTACCATAATGTCTTCCATCCCTGGGTAATTCCTTATAATTCAAATCCACCACAGAGAAGCAATACTATTCTCAACATAAAAGTCTATCAACTAGCCGACGAACGGTGAGCCTGCTTTAACATAGTTTTACGGAATTAACCTCTTCTAACTCCCTTTTAAAATTTATTTTACACTGTCAACCCACGCATTAATATATATACATCACATTCCCAGCCACTCAATATAATAAGACTCGCTCAATATACACACACGTTACAACTATCAGTTCAAGTACACTATTTATCCGTCTCTCCCATCTTAGATTTATGACATCATCGAATCACACACATAAAGAGGAAAGGAGATCTTACTTTGGAACATCTTCCCACAATACCAAATCACAACCTAACAATATTTCTTATGACTCTGTACAACAAAAGTAAGCTCGACCTGTCAAGTTCTCATATAATACCTGCTTATAACACAACATCATCATCTATTCCTTCAACTTACATCTTGTATTAACTATATACATCTTAAAATATTACGTAATCTCATCAACAGTCAAATACAAATTTTTCAAATCTCGACAAGTCATGGCAGCCCAAATACAGTATAAACAACTTCAACAGTCAGGTTTAAGAATTCTGATCGTTGCCTCGTAAGTTATTACCGAGGACATGCTTTAGATACTCATACTGGATCATCAAAAATCATAGACAAAAGATCATATCTTGATTGCCTTCGTTCAAACTCTTTACCTCTTTACTTCACTACAAGGTAACCTCTGAAGCTCTTGGATTCACATTAGAGGGTGGAAAGCGACTAATACCTTTTTTCGGCGTCCCTGTTCAGTTTCTCTTAACTGTACTTTTCTTTCAGATCAGCATTACTGAAAAAAGAAGGACAAGATGAGAAATAGTAATTCAAATACTTATGACTCCGCTCTATCCGCACGATCTAGATTCCAATGCAACATCCTAAATGCCCCGTAGCCTCCTGATTATAAATGTGGCGCGCTACACATCCATAATCAAGACTCTACTAGACATGGCTTACAGATATCCCTAGGACGTGACCCTTTCTCGATACCAAGTTTGTCACACCCCAACCTTGGGGTGTGGCTGGCACCCGGCACCCGAAGGGCCGAGCGAACCAATTGTGATATCTAAACTTTATAACGTGAATCATAGGTCGACGAGGCCGCTGAATAACAACAGTAAGAAGTATATCATAACAACCTGCAAGCAGAAAAGGCCCAACAACACATATATGCATAACTAGGGCCGACAAGGCCACAACCAAGAAAGACAACTAGTCAGAAGGCCGGCAAGGCCAAACACAATACCTGTACACTGACTGATAGTCTGTAAGCCTCTAAGAGCACTAATATGCATCAACTGGTCGGGACAGTGGCCCGACGTACCCATTGCCATACTCGTAATACACACACACACACACACACACACACACACACACACACACATATATATATGCGCATCCTATGTGATGACTCTGACCAGCAACTCCGGAGAATGGAGTGCGAATATTCCTGCTGAACTCTGGTATCCTACTGAGAAAGATACACCAATCTATCTACCGTACCTGTGGGCATGATCACAGCGCACAAATGCGTCAGTACGAAATATGTACCGAGTATGTAAGGCGGTAAGTGTAAACATAACATAAGCATAAGAGATACAGATAACTTGGGAAAAGATGTAGAGACAACCTGAAACTCTGAACGAGGCCCCTGAAGGCGACCATAATCATGACATAAATGTAAATGCATGCCCGTAAAATCATTCCTCACTGTGGAGGCATATATAATATCATATAACAATAATAAATCCCTCTGTAGGGTGAGCTCATCATCATAACATCATCTCTGCCCAACTGATCAGTGGAAATGCACAGCTACGTGCCTACCCGCCGCCTACAACACGGCTCGGTAAAGAAAGAAACATGTCTAGGTGCACATATAAGTGCCTACCCGGCCGACTATAGCGCGGCTCGGTAATGAAAATAAATACATATATATAAGTGCAATGCAAGACTGACATCAGAAGAGATATCATAAGAAGAGTCGGAGTGATCAATCGTCGTTACCCTCCGACTATCGTTATTGTCGCTACATTCTTTACCTTTCAATTCAAGATACAACAACATGGAGAACATGTAAGATACTTGGTTTAAGTTACACATGAAGTAGAGTTCAACTCATTCGGATGGTACATGATCAATCTAAGTTTAGCAGAAACATTCTAATTCGGTAGCCAAAAGAGATATGGAAGCATGAAAGGCGTTTGATGCAATCATATATGAAATAAAGATTAGTCAATCACAAGGACTCGTATTCATCTCATATTTAGTGGAAACATATATCAATGGAAGGTCCGTCATCTTTAAGTGATGGACAAGAAAGATAAGAATGCGAAATACACTTTAATACAAGCTATTTCAGAGAAGAGGTAAGCTTAACTATTTTGGAACGTAATCGACACAAGTTGAACAGAAAGTCTTTTAATCGATAGCCAAAAGGAGATATGGAACATAATTTGGTACAAGTCATAGATGAAGTATATGTCAGTTCAATTATCATGGAACGCGATCGATCCAAGCTAATGGAACAACTTTTCAATTAAAGGTCATCCGAATTCTAGTCATGCCACAAAGAGAATGGAAAGCCCTACATACCTCATCGATGGAGTTATATACATTTCCCCGAGTCCTCGAACGTCTTACGAATGATTTCCTACATAATACAGACTATTCAAGATCAAAACCAAGGTCATAGCTTATAGAAATCTTCATTTAGACATTTAATCGAGCAACTCATGGGCGTGAATTTATAGGACTTTTTGTAGCGTAATTTCCTCGTAAAACACTACCAAATTCTACTTTTCTACTCCTCCTCGTCAATACGATCCAATCCATATCAACAAAGCTCCAAACAACACGTTAAAACCACATAAAAAAAATTTCAACTATCAAGCCAACTCCATAAGAGTTCACAAGAATTGTCAAAGCTTATACTATGGGGTTTTCACCAAATTTCTAGGTTTAATTACTTGCAGAAGTTCAAAGAGATCAAAAGGAAGTTAAAATATACCTTAAATGATCAAAATCACCCCAAACTCCAAGTTACTTCAAGGTGAAGTCCTTATCCAAGAAGCAAATTAGCGAAAAAATCACAATTCCGTAGTTGCCATGTTGTTCTTCATGTTAAAGTTGATAGATTTGCTCTTGGTTTGGATTGAGATTGATGGAGGATTAATTGGAGAGGGTTTGAGGGTTTTCTAGGTTGGGGATGATGAGAAAATGGAAGAAAAATTCGTGCAAGGGTAAAATGCGCTGGAAACTAGACTCGCAGGCCTTCGATTTGATAGGTGGATCACCCCGTAACTCCAAGTAGATTGAGAGAAAAGCTCCGTGACATCTGACCCAAATTTTAGTGAAATTTACAAACTTAACTTGCGACGCCCTTTGTCGACTTTTGTATTACAAATTGTTTGACTTCCAAACTTAACAAACGACCATTATACGATTAAAAAATTCATATTATTATTTTCTTAGCATGTGAAGAACTCCTTATCTCACCCAAAAGTACAAGTTATCATATTCCAACTTGCCGACTTTTGACGAAACTCATGCTTCTTTGATTCATCCACCCTCCAAATCTTCCGCCACTTACTAATATTATTTATAGACTCTTGTAACCATTTATATTAATAAGCTCAATCCCTTTTAACTTCAAGATAATTTTTTTTTTGAACTTGGGTCGACTAACTCATGATGCGACTTTAACGTGCGAAAATCTGAGGTGTAACAGAATTAATATAGAAAAAAATGAAATGTGTCAAGATTTGATTTTGAGGTGTTTGCTAGTGACCCATTTGCAGTTTGAATTGGTTCGGGCAATAAAATTATAAAACAAGTATGAATTGATGTTTGAGAAATCACTTTTATGTGTAAAGACTTGATTTTGAGGTGTTTGGCTGCTGACCTATTCACAGTTTGAATTGATTATGGCATTAAATTTGGTGAACTAATATGAATTAATATATAAAGAAATCATTTTTTGCGTAAAAATTTGATTTTGAGGTGTTTTTAGTTGACCCATCTTCAGTTTGAATTGTTTCTAGTGTTAAATTCGATGAACAAGTATGGATTGATATATACGAAGAAATCGTTTTTATGTTTAAAGATTGGATTTTGAGGTGTTTGCTTGTTGATCCATTTGCAGTTTGAATTGATTCTGGCATTAAATTTGATGAACACGTATCAATTGCTATATATAAAGAAAATGTTTTTATGCGTAAAGATTCGATTTTTAGGTGTTTTGTAGTTGACCCATCTTCAGTTTGAATTGTTTCTAGTGTTAAATTCGATGAACAAGTATGAACTGATATATATGAAGAAATACTTTTTATGTGTAAAAATTTGATTTTGAGATGTTTTGTGGTTGACCCATTTGAAGTTTGAATTGCTTCTGACATTAAATTTGATGACAAGTATGTATTGATATATATATATATATATATATATATATATATATATATATATATATATAAAGAAATCATTTTTATGCGTAAAGATTCGAGTTTTGACCCATCTTCAGTTTGAATTGATTCTTCGGTCAGAGAATAGAGGAGGGTGGTCCGAGTCAAAGTGGAGAAGAACCCACATCTTGGGATGAGTTTTACAATGTCAATCTGATGCCTTCGGAGATTTTTATCAAGTTCAGAAAAGAAATTGAGGGCTATCGAGTTGGGGTTAACTTGGAGGTACTAATTTCTCACTGACCATCTATATCGTTGGTGTTTAATCAATCAACTATGTCTCAGTCTCAACCTTGTTGATATGAATATAGCACTTTGTTGATCATTTCTTCGTTATTAGTTTAATGGGTTTATTGTATTACAAAGTTTCAAGACGTTTTACATTACTTTCAATTAAATTATGATATTTGCACTCTTTAGTATGAGTTAGTACAAGTGGGCAATCGTCTTTTTCTTGAATAGAGATGGAACAATTTACTATTGCAAACAGAGGATGCAGAACTTAAAGTTAATTATTCGTTATCCAGTGGACTGCTTAAACATTCTTTTCGTGATTTTTTTATCTAGTAGAAACCGACCTTATCCTGCAAAAAATCCCATTTCTGTGTTACTTTTAATCTTCATATCCTTGATTACTATCTCAACAATTAACGTGGAGCTTGAAAATATAATTTCTGTCATTCTCAACGCAAATATTCCCTATTTGCTAAAGTTAATGATTGAACTGACAATTTTCTCATAATATATTGTAAGATGGGTGCTGAGTGATACAAGATCTGCTTTATTCCAGTCATTTCCTCGGGCTTAAAGTTAATGCAATAAAGAAATCTAAATCGTAGAAGTAAATTGCATTTCTGCATTAACATTGTAGTTGTTGATAAAATCACCTGAAAGGATATTGAGTGCACGCATTATAACTTTGTGTCTATTTGGGTATTTGTGGTTTTAACTAGTTTTTTTTTTTTTTTTATTATTTTTTATTTTTATTTTTTATGATACCTCTTGACCAGTTTTATAATGCCCCATACAATGAGTACCTGGCTAAGCTGGTTTTAAAGCCTTTAGCACCTGATCGGAGATGGAAGTTCATATATGAGCCTTTGCGCCATGAAGTGCGCCTTCTTTCCAAGAAGATCCCAGTGACAAAATTTCTGAACCTTCAGGTTGAACTTTTTTCGGTTCCTTCCCTACCACTGTACTATTTCCTGGTTCAGCCCTTATCAGCATATAAGTTATAAGGTAGCCGTTTGAACTTATACAGGTTGGCGTAGGCCATAGCTTTCAGTTGCATGCAACTGGTTGGAAATGGAAGCTCACTACTTGTTTTGGAGGAGATGGTCTCTCCAGCATCCGGAATAAAACATCACTTGGATTATGTCCTGGTGTGGATTTTTGTTTTGGATGCAAAGCAGATTATGTTTTTCCAGAAGTTACTGGGCAAGTTACTTTATCCTCATTTGCCCCACTTTGTAGAGAATCACTCGGCTTCTTACCCTCGTAATAGTATACTCTTTCCGTTTCAATTTATGTGTCATAGTTTGACTGGGCACGAAGTTTAAGAAAGTAAAGAAGACTTTTGAGTCTTGTAGTCTTAAATAGGAGTGTCAAATGGGCGGATTGGGCTGAATTTGGGTGGGTCAAAATGGGCTAACTAAAAGTTACTTGGGCTAAAATGGGCTAAAAAGTGGGTCATAACCCAATCCGCCCAATTCTTATTAAGTTCCAATTTTTTTTTATTTTTTATTTTTTATAATTTTTTATGTATGTAAGAAAACATATATTTTTCTTTATTATGCCTATAAATAACGTATCAAACGAAAAAAGGGGCTAAGCTAATAAATGACCCATCCAAACTTGTTCGGGTTGGGCGAGTCATGTTTTCATGGACTAAACTAAAGATATGTATAATCTACTAAAGTGTCCTTTAATCTTGTAGTTTTAAACGTATGCCATGTGGGATGTAAGATATTGGAATTACCAAATTAGGAAAGATGCATTCTTTGAAACAGACTAAAAAGGAAAGTAAGACAAACAAATTGAAACCTGTTGAATTTGGTGGTCGCTCAATCTCCCTTCTGTACGTTCATAAATCATTCTTCTTTGATCATTGATTTATCTGCACATTATGATTTGGGGATTGGACTGTAGCGTTGACTCATCTTACTTTGCACGTAAAACTTTCATCTGCCTAGGAAAGCATGAATCACGCAGAGATCTCATTTATGGAGTTTGAGAGACCTCAAGGACTAATCATTGTCAGCTAAGTTGGTAGTTATTTTCTGTCTTAATTTTGTTTCTGTCGTGTTATGTTACTTTTTTTTTGATAACCTTCTGTCAGTGTTATGTTACTTCATTTTTTTTTTTTTTTTTTTTTTTTTTTGTGTATATAACCTTTATGTTCCTCTGCTTGTAAGCAACACTTTTCTGATATAACTTCTTGCGCGTGCTTCTGAGGGAAGGGAGCTAAACACCACTGTGATCTGGATTTTGACACACTGTTGAATGTTCTGTTAAGAGTTGGCTAGGCGAATGCTCTCTTAATTGTCTCCTTTCTACAGTATTGATCCTTTAATTGTTTGGCTTGACTTGGTTGATTGTCTCATTTCAAACATAAATCACTTCCATTATTACCGAACCTCTGTGAAGATCGGCAAGACCGTTCTGGAAATTGTAAGAGGACTTACTCCCACTTTTGAAGACCTTAAGGAGACAAGTTTTTCCAACTTTATGTGGTGTACTAGATACTGGCCCTAAAAACTAGTTAAAAGTAGTAGTAGTAGTAGAGCACTTTTTTTTTTTTTAATAGCATTGGGTGCACAATTTGAACTTAATTGGTTGAGTCTTCAAAATTGATCCACACGATACCTTATCTCACCAAGGAGTTTTGATTGAGCATGCAGGGAAGCAGTAGAGAGCTCGTAAAATGGAGATACGATCGATCACAGTGGGCTGTACAGCCAAGATTGTACATCATAATGGGTGATTTTTGATAGATATGTCTCGGAAAATTATTGGAAGCTTGATTTATCTCGAGTTCTATACTGTAAATTAGTATTACTCTACCTTTGCTTAATTTTTTTGATGTAGCATAGGTGGATGCTATCATCAGGCTCTATCTAAGGGTGTCATGGGCGGGCTTCAACCCGGCCGGAACCCGCCACCACGGCCAGCCGGCCAAGCCCACTAAGAGGTGTAAGGGGGCTAGTGTTTTATTAGGTGGAGGCCGGCCGGACAAGGTGGACAAGCCCCCGCGCCCACCTGACAGGCGCCGGTGATGGCCTCATCGGGAGCACCGGCCCGGCCCACTTCAAATTAAAAAAAAAAAAAAAAAAAAAAAAAAAGATAAGTACTACATTTATTACTAATAATAAGTATTTTAAAAACATTGTATCCCAATAAAATAGCTGTAGCTATAATTGTGGGATTCTTAAAATTTTGGAAGCAAATATATGAAATATTTATTAATTATTCAAACCATAGTTAGAATCTTACTTTAGTTAATTAAAACTTAACCATTAAAACATGTAATGTGTCTCTTATTCAAGTAAGAACTTGGGGAAAGTTTGTAAGCTTTAAAGTTTAAATTCGACTTTGCAATTATTGATTAATAAAACTAAAGGCTCACTGAGCCTTTGAATTTCTTTTCAAATTTGTGTTATAATTTTATTTATGATATTATTTACAAGAATAATAATTTGTACGCGACAAAATAGAACTATAAATGTAATTGTGTAAAACTAATCCTACACAAGCAAAGAACTCCAAGATAAATTTATGCAAGGAGGGACAAACATTGATCAGTGCCCAAAAGCAACAAGACATTATAATAGGCTGACAAAATCAGTGAAATGACAAGCCTCTGAAATTGCTGATGCGTGAAATAAATCAAATACCCCTTTTAAGTTACTATCTTGCTGTTGGCTTACACAAGTTCAAAAATATTTCAATAGGTTATACAGTATATAATAATATAAACTATTAGTTATATATATAATAATATATTAATAAAATCTTATTAGTTTCAAATATTTTATATATAATAATAATTAAATATTTTTTAGCTTATTGAAATGTCTCCGCCGATGATGGAGAGGTGACAATCGCACATGACATTAGGACTTAGGATCGGATGAGATAATTAATTAAGAACTTTGGTTTAGTATCAAAACTCATGTGCATTGTAACCATTTAGTTCCCATTTAGATGAGTAGGAAATTTAGAGAAAGAGGAGAGTAGGGAATTGTGAGATAATATGGAGAAGAATGAATGGTATTTATAGATTGAACTAGACTGCCTATGCCCGTGCTGCGCACGGGCCCAACGCTTTATATTATAGTGTATCTATGTGTATGTAGTTGTGTTTGGATAGTGATTATATATATATATATATATATATATATATATATTCAAAAAACGATTAATATAACATTATAGTTTGTACTCTGTATCTAAAACTTTATTATATTAATGTTTGCTACGAATACAAAATCGGCAAATTTATTAATATTTTTTAAAACAGAAGACCTGTTTAAAAAGAAACTATTTTCCTCTCTTTGAGATATAAAACAATAGCAATATTTAAGCATTAGTTGATACTTTCAATTTTAATTCGATTAATTTAAAGGTGTAAAATACTTATTATTTTTTATCAAATTTTGATTTGGATAATTCTAATTCAAATTATTAAATTAATTTTACACGTTTAAAACAAAACAAAGTAGAAATTGATTTTCTATTTAAACGAAGAAATACTATTTTTTAATTTTTGGTAAATATTCTCGGTTTAGCTCATTACTTGTCATGTTGTCTTTTGCATGGTTTTTTAAGAAAACGTCGATTAGAATTATAATTTGATTAATTTACCTTATTCATTATTTGATCTCCATTTGATATATTTTTTTTACGACATTAATCTCTTTTCACATTTATTAGAGTAAGAATAAAAATAAAAAAGTAATTAAATTCTATCTTATTTTAAAATATAAATATTTTAAGTATATTTATTTTAGTAAACATAACAAATAAATGACATGGCGGAATAGCAAATACAACGCTTAATATCTAGATTAGATCTCAGGCTAATATAAAAAAAGAAAGAAAATTGTATGGTTTGCTTTCATTTGCTCCCAATAATGGATTGATATGCACGTGGCAATGAATCTATCATTATTGACTTAATAAGATAATTTGGAAATTACATGAATATTGTTTGATTTTTTAATATGGGGTGCACTTTTTTTTTTGGACATTATTAATTCGCACTATTTTTATGCGTATATATATATACACACTATGTTCAAAACACGATTAATATAACATTGTAGTTTGTACTTCGTATCTAAAACTTTATTATATTAGTGTTTACTACAAATACAAAGTCTGCAATTTTTTTTTTTGACATTATTTTTTTTAATATGGGGTTCGCTTTTTTTTTAATTTTTTTTTATATTGCTCGACTTTGTTAATATGGGGTCTACTTTTTTTTACCGTGAGTTTGGAGATGGTGGGTTCCACTTTTTTTCTTCTTCTTCTTCTTTTTTTTTTTTTTTTTTTTTTTTTTTTTTATATTGCTTGATGTTGTTTAGTATGGGGTGCACTTTTTTTTTTTGGACATTATTAGTTTGCACTATTTTTATGCATATAATATATATACATATACTATGTTCAAAACACGATTAATATAGCATTGTAATTTGTGCTTCGTATCTAAAACTTTATTATATTAGTGTTTGCTACGAATACAAAGTCTGCACATTTTTTTTAACATTATATTTTTTTTAATATGGGGTTCACCTTTTTTTTTTTTTTTTTTTTTTTTATATTGCTTGATTTTGTTAATATAGGGTCCACTTTTTTTTTCCCATGAGTTCGGAGATGGTGAGTTTCACTTTTTTTTGTTTTTTTTTTATATTGCTTGGTGTTATTTAGTATGGGGCCCACCCCCACTTTTTTTTTAAGCGACAACGGACGACGAAGCATGGGTCTAAACCCATGCTTTATATAGTTTCTTCTTTTTTTTTTTTTTATATATATATATTGCTTGGTGTTGTTTAGTATGGGGCCCACATTATTAGTTTGCACTATTTTTATGCATATAATATATATATATATATATTCAAAACACGATTAATATAACATTGTAGTTTGTGCTCCGTATCTAAAATTTTATTATATTAGTGTTTGCTACGAATACAAAGTTTACACTTTTTTTTTTGACATTGTTTGTTTTTTTAATATGGGATTCACTTTTTTTTATATTGCTTGATTTTGTTAATATGGGGTCCACTTTTTTTTCCGTGTGTTTGGAGATGGTGGGTTCCACTTTTTTTACTTCTTTTTTTTTTTAAATATTGGTTGGTGTTTTTTTTTTAATATTGATTTTTTTTTTTTTTAATATTAATTGGTGTTTTTTTTTTAATATTGGTTGGTGTTATTATGGGGACCACACTTTTTTTTTTTTTTTTTAAATGCAAACGGACGACGAAGCATGGGTGTGTAAACCCATGCTTCTATATAGTAGTAAAATAGGGCGAAAGTATAATTTAAGGAACTTGATGGTTAAAATAAAGTTGACAACAACTAGATTTTAAAGTATCAAACTTAATAAATTTTAGTATTAGAATTTTTTTTTAAAATAATTAAAACCCAACCCGGCCCACTAACGAAAACCCGAGGTGTAGCCCCTATCCGAGGTGGGCTGGGCCGGACACCCTTTCCCTCTCCAAGCCCGGCCCCCAACCCGGCCCCTTAACTTACAGCCCGGCCCGACCCCGGCCCGACCCCTTGTGGCCCACGTTTAAATGGCCCGGCCCGGCCCACTTGACACCCTTAGCTCTATCTTGGAAACAGATTGAATGTAAAATCAATGTAGAAGAAATCTTAATTAAAACAATGGTAATTCCTTAAATTGTGGATGATTGTCAATTCACGAGCATACGAGGATGTAATTTTGTTTGGTTTGTCGACTTTATGATCTTCGTCCGATTATAATACAATTGGTTTATCTTGTGTTTGATTTATATGACATGTTATTGTTGATATTGATGATTTATAGGACATGTTATTGGCGATATTGACCAATAAATTATCGAGCTCCTAGAAAATGTTGAAGTAAAGAGTGAAGGAGAGTTGACTGTCCAGCTGTGCAGGAGTACCAAAGGAAGGAGGCAGAGGCAGAACCAAGATTTTTAGTTTATGAATTCTGGATCATAATTTTTTTTTTGCTTATTGGGTCCTGCCTGTCATTTGTCAATTGTATCGTCAAACCTTTACGCCCCTGCTGGTTTAAAAAAAGAAGACGAAAAAAGTTGGATGTTGTTTGTTGTATGGAAGTGTTGGACTTAGAGTGCATCAACATGTCAGAAAATTACTTTTTTAATTTTTAATAAACTTAGTTTCTTTAATAAAATACTTTAACCAACCAAACATAAGAAAATTGAGGTATATAATACAAGTGTGTTTGGTTGGAAAAAAACATTCATACTAGAAATAAGAAAAACAAGTCCCACATTTCATATTAATCGTCTCCTTCCGACCCTCGAACACACCCATCAGCCCAAAACCATAGCCCCAACCTCCACCCCGCTCCCTACTCCCACCCCACCTGGCCACCTCCTATAATATTTTTCTAAAATTATATATTTAATATTTTCGAGATAATATTTTTTATTAGTTAATTTAACCTTTTATGTGGAAATTTTTTTCCTTCCCACCAAACCCACTCTACTTCTTTGTTTTTTTTTTTTTTTTTTTTTTTTTTTCCCTTATAGACCATGGAAAGAAGACTTTTATACAGTGTACTGTTTCTCTCCTGTTTTTGATTTGTTATTATTACAATAAAATCTGTGTAGAGGTATTACCTTCTGATTCAACTTGAAGATCAAAGGTAATAACTGAATTTTAATTCTTCTTTTTCATTGTATTTGATAACAGACTGACTGAAAAGTGATCAACTTTTAAATTTCATTTGTAGAAAGTTTTTTTGTTTTTCTACTTCTTCAAATATAAATTTTAATGCTTCTAACTCAGTCTATTAATTTTTCTTTTTTTGATTGTATTTCAAACCAGATATTACTCCTGAGCAGCTGTAAAAGGTAAATTACTTTTATCTTCATGTGTTTACTAAACGTGTATTACTTTTGAGTTTGTAACCACTTAGTTAACTTTTTATTTATATTTTAACTTCAGATTGAAGTTGCTCTTCTTTTTGCTTAGAATATTGAAATTGTTATTGCCCAGGTTTCCTTCTTCTTCTTTTTTTTTTATTTTTTTTATTGGGTATTTGCTCAGTTTCATTGTTTCTTACGTTATAATAATATCTACTTTCTAGAAAGAAAAATGGTTTTACTTTTACAACATTTTGGTGCTCTCTCTGTATCAGTTTATGTGATATAGTCTGACGTTTAGCTCCTGTGAAAATCATTTTGTCATTATACCACTGCTTTATAAACGTTAAATCTATTCTTGACCTTGAGCAATTATGAGATTGATGCTTGGATTCACCCTAAAATTAATTATGTTAATTCAACCACAAAAAAAGGGTTGGAGCTGTTAGGATATACTGTTAACCATGCGGTTTGATTAGTATTATGTTTTTCTATCTTTATGGAACAATTGTCTATTTATTTATTCAATTCAATAAAGTCTTATTTTAAATAGATCATTTGTTCATATGTGTGCCCTTTACTTATATAGTAGACGATTTGGTGTATGGAGTTTTAGCTCATGCACAGAAGATTAAATTATCGGTTCTTATAAGTTATAAAGTTAATGTTCACAATCAAAGATGAAACTGGGCAAAGTATCTTGATGATTGTAGCATAAGATTAAAATATAATCTATCTTGATTATGGGAATGGTTTTATTCCAACTTCTTATGCTAGTACATTTTGTATGTATTTGAACGGATCAAGTAGAGATAAGTGTTTTTGTACTGAATATATAAAATAACCTCTCTAGCTCATTAAGTGTACTTATACTCTTAATCTTGATATGATTGTTAAGATCAATGTGCTTTGTTCATTATTTTGATTTATTAAAAGGTACGACCCAACTGCGAGTCAATATATTCCTGTTAAATTGGATAAGGCAAAGTGCATTTGTGAAATAACAATTAGTTGATAGAATTCATGTCTCGACCTTGAGATTGAGGATACCCCTTTATGGATGCCTATAAGTTTTCATGTGAAAACCCTGCAGGTGGATTTTGTATCATTCATATGACATAAGTTAAGCGGAAGTATAAAAGATTAAATAGTCGATGAATTAAATTGTCAGTAATTTAATTGGTATCTTTAATCTTAACATGGGGTGTTAAATAAGTTTTAATTAAAGATTTCGAAGTTAAACAGAGGAGTGCAATTACAGTTTTTTAGTGGAATAAATTGTAATTTATTGTGGTAGGATTAATTCACTCATATTCCGAATTAATACCACAATAGGAAGCCTCGTTATTAAATCTGTGGTCCCCGCGCTCTCGAATATTCTAGAACAAGGAAAATAAAAGGCAAAATAATATCCTTGGCGGGTAAGGAAAGGGCTACACGTTTTTTGCTAGGGTTTTACCCTAAAAACGTATGTATATAAACAAAGCCATTCAACCCTAAGTGATATTCATTCTTTAGCCGCAATACTTGCCACTCAAGTGTTTCGTTCATAGAAATTCAGGATACACAGCAGAAGATCGTAGACCTGGAGAGCACGGCTGCTGTTGAAGATTTATGTAACAGCTTCAAAAGGTTAGTGTTCCAATCTTGTGTTTGATTATGTTTGTCTAGTTTACATGTAAGAATATGATCTTGGTTGTTTGCTTCCGCTGCGTATATATACCTGTTATCCAACAGGAGCTACAATTCTGTTTACGGATCCGGTACCTTCAGACTCAATGTATGTGTTAAAAATGCACTTATATAAATAATTTATTCAAAACCCGTTAAGGTGCATTGGAAACCAGAACCCATAAACTCAAATACCTAGCTTTTGCCTCTGCACCAAGGTATGTTGTGGGATGGGATCTCTCCATCATTAATCAAAAGGTCTCGAATTCGAGTCCTGGGAATAAAGAAACACCTGGTATAGAGCATTTCCCCTTATGTGGACCCGGGGGCCGAATATCGATTAGACAGGCTAGAGAGTTCTGAATAGTAGATGGTTAAAAAAGTATTATGTTAATTCTAGTACTTTATAAATTCTATCAATTCTTACAGGATGGAGAAAATTGTGAAAAAATGGCTTCTTAATTACTGAAATGGTGCAATTACACAGAATACTGCTAAACAGGTTTAAAAAGTTATAAAAATTCTCTTCTTCTCTAGAATCTTCAATTATGTAGTTTGTGTAATTCTTTTTCGTTTTTAAACAAGGAAGAGATGCTACTTCTATGAAAAAGATCCATCTAATTAACTTCCATTATAAAACGCACTGTACTTTTTTGTTCCGGTTTTGATATCCTGGTATGATTTGCCACACTTTAGCATAAACAGGTAATATTGTTGCCTTAGTAATGGGTAGCTAATCTGATATTACTTCCTTTGTTCCATATTATATGAAGGTATTTTACTGGACATGATGTTTAAGGTGTTGAATTTGAGATACATATTATAGTAGCGAGAATTAAAGAAAAAAGTAATATGACTGAAATGTTAGTTTTAGTTGAGTAAATATGACATAAAAATTTGAATCATACGCAAAGTACGTGAAGTCTTGGGCTCCTTGATGTCATTCATATGATCTTTCTTTTTAAAAAGTCTCTTTAAGATGATCAAGTTCATTGATCATACGACTAAAATGGAGAAGAGTAGTTAATTTTAGTGTCATGTGTGATTCTATATCTGATTCAGGAAATAGGAATCCTATTTGAAATGTCGTGTGATGATGATTAAAAAGTTTAAATTTGAATAGGTTGATAATTTTGAGATCCTGAAAGTTATTTGGGATATAGAAGTGGAATCTTGTCAAGTATTTTGATTATGTCTCAAAATGGAAGAGTGGTGTGCAGGAAGTAATGTTTTTAGTAAAGTACATCTTGATTATGATTTTATCCACTGCAACTGAACTACATTATTATGGTTTTTTTTTTTTTTTTTTTTTTCTTTTCGGAAGATCATGGATGCTATTTTTGGGAAGGTAGTAGATTTTGGAGTAAAGACGTTCAAAAGTATCAGTGATTTTGATGAGAATTTGGAAACTGTGGAAAGAAATTTGAAACAATTATCAGATAAAGCATTCGATGCGAAGACAGAGGTTCAGAATCGAGAGCAATCTGGAAAGAAGAGGAAAAGAGAAGTCAATTCTTGGTTTGACCAGGTTATAAAGATCGAAGTAAAATTTCGTGCTTTAAAAGAAGAAGTAACAAGAGGGACGAAAAATGCAGGTGCTTTGGAGAAGATGAATGGAAGGGTTGGAGAACTTCTTGAGCAAAGTAAACATTTTGGAATGCTCGTACATGACATGTGTGAGCGCGATGAGTGTCTACTGCTAGCGCTGCAAGTTCATGAGAAACATCAAAACAAAATTTAGAAGTGATTTGGATGTGGTTACAGGATGATAATGTCTAAAGCATTGGTATATATGGTATGGGAGGTGTGGGCAAGACGACTGTGGCAAAGCATATACATAATCGGCTTGTTAAAGACACTCGTTATCAAGTTCATTGGGTTACTGTCTCTCAAGGGTTTAGCATCAAAAGATTACAAGATGATCTTGCCAAAATTGTGAATCTCGATCTTTCAAATGAGGAGGATGAACTTAGAAGGGCAGCCAAATTAAACGGCATTCAAAGAAAGGAAGAACATTGTTATCATACTGGATGATGTTTGGGATCGCCTTTGCTTGGAGAAGTTGGGTGACCCTCTTGGCGTGGAAGGCTGTAGAATGATTCTAACTACTCGCTCGTATGAAGTCTGCCAAAAGATGGGTTGTCAGAAACTACTCAAAGTGGAGAAACTCAATACTTATGATGCTTGGGAGTTGTTCAGGAAGAGTCTAGGATGCGAGACTGTGCTTATTCCAGATATCGAGCCAATTGCTAAATCCATGGCAGGAAAGTGCAAGGGCTTGCCACTCAGGCTCATCACTTTGGCGGGAAGCATGAGAGGGGTGACTGATATAAGGGAGGGGGAAAACGCTTTGAAAGAATTCCCTGATGACATGGAAAGTGATGTCTTCAAGGTACTGCAGTATAGTTATGATCGGGTTGAAAAATACAAATTTGCAAGAGTTCTTCTTGTACCGTGCTTTGTATCCTGAGGACTTTGTAATTGATAGATATGAACTAATTGGTAGATTTATCACGGAGGGACTGCTGAAGGGAAAAAGTAGGCAAGAAGAGCTTAACCAGGGTCATACCATATTGAATAAACTAGTGAAGGCCTGCTTAATTGAAGCTACTAATAGTTTTGCAGAATGAGTAAAGATACATGATTTACTAAGGGAAATGGCATTGCGGATCACAAATGTTAAACCAAGGTACATGGTGAGGACTGGATGAAGATCACAAGTGCCGGAGGAGCAAGATTGGGCATTCGATTTGGATAAAGTCTCTTTTCTTAAAAGAATCCCTGAAGACATGGCACCCAATTGCCCCACATTGTCAACCTTGCTTTTTAATTGGTGTTGTTTGAGAAGGATCCTCGAATGTGTGGTGTTGTTTGAGAAGGATCCTCGAATGTTTCTTTTAGCATATGAACAACCTCCAATTACTCGACTTGAGCAACAACTCAGAGCTTATGGATTTTCCAAGTTGCATATCTATCTTGGGAAGTCTTAGAGCACTCTTGCTTGGAGGATGTAAACAGTTCAGATCTATACCACCACAGGGAAAGCTAAAAAATCAGAGAGTGTTAGATCTATCTGGAACTGGTCTTAAGGAAGCACCTCAAGGAATGGGAAACTTGGTCAAGCTTAAATTTCTAGATATGGGTGGAATATTATATCTTGATGAAATTTTCCCAAAGGAGATATTACCTAAACTTTCCCAGCTTCAATACCTCAATCTTCCTCTATGTATTAATGGACGAGGTGAAGACTTGGCCAACTTGGAACTGCTTGAAGATTTCAAAGGCCGGTTCCGCGATTTGCATAACTTCTACAAGTTCATGAGAAATCGCCATAACTGTCACGACCCAAATTGATAAGTCGTGGCGAGTGCCTGACCTCAAATGACCAAGCACCCATCTACTCGTACCTGGGGCTTACTGAATAATAGGATGGCCCATATATGACTTATAACTGAACTATACTGACTTGAAAGAACGACATCATGACTCTGTATCAAGAACTCATATGCTGAAAATAACAAAGGCAAGCTGACTAGATCGCTACACATGTTGTGCAACAAAATAAGAGCCGTCATGGCTACATAACATCCCAACTATGTACAACTATCTACAGACCTCTAATGGAGTACAAGCTGTAGAGAGGACGGGATAGGGCTCCCGTCATACCCATATACACAAGTCAAAATAGCATACCAAAATGAACTGCAGCCCCGAACCAAGTGGAGCGCACTGACTACTGCTGGGTGGAAGTCCTACTGAGCTGGACCGCCTCTCTGTTTATCTGAACCTGCGGGCATGAACGCAGCCCCCCCGAGCAATAGGGGAGTCAGTACGGATAATGTACTGAGTATGTAAGGCATAAGATCAACATGTACATAAAATCATGGAAAAACATCTGAGACATGCCAGTGAGTATGTGAATCTGAATGAATCCGTATGACTGTATATCAGGAAACATATATATCTATATAGGAACGCCACAACATAGGCCACATCGTCACCCCATGTCAAATGTGCCTTATATATGTACATGAACGCCATAACATAGGCCACATCGTCACCCCCTGTTAAATGTGCCTTATATACATATACATGAACGCCACAACATAGGCACATCGTCACCTCCTGTCAAATGTGCCTTACATATACATGAAGAATGAGAATGAGTGTGTTATACCCCATTTTAACCGGGTCAAAGTAGAGTACAACATATTGGTGATTCCTATATTTTAACTTAAGGAGTCGCCACCTAATTATTTTTGAAAGGTGAATTAGGACACCTATTTTAACTAAGTAAATGCTAAAAATTAACTCTGATTAATGATCTACTTAACTAATGTGATTCTAGGTAAGGGATCTTAGTTATCCTAAAGGGAAGGGGTAAAGCATCCTTTAAGATCCGCTTAAAT
Source organism: Lycium ferocissimum (assembly GCF_029784015.1). Taxonomy (NCBI): domain Eukaryota; kingdom Viridiplantae; phylum Streptophyta; class Magnoliopsida; order Solanales; family Solanaceae; genus Lycium; species Lycium ferocissimum. The sequence goes on along the minus strand of NC_081345.1, from coordinate 57,109,118 downwards.
ACCGTTAACCGGCCAAACTTAGGTTAATGAAATTAAATCTAAGGAAACATAGATATAGCCTTTTAGATATTTAAGAAAATTATGCAGATATTAATAATGTTACAAAGGGAGGTTTATAAGGATAGTAGTAGTTAAGTTAATTAAGGCAGTATATGTAGAAAATGATTTTAGCACAAGTCAAGATCTCTAAAGTTTAAAATAACTCACTATTAAAGTATCAATTTGTTTAACTACTGTAAATAATATTAAGTGATCAACTAGCTAATATTAATTCGCAAAGTAGCTTTAAAATCCTTTTTTCGTTAAAAAAATAATAGGTCCAGACTTGATAAAAAAGAAGGCTTCATAAGATACGAAACATAATTAAAATCTAATTCCAAAGATGCACTAAAAACAGTTTGCAAAAATCATTTTTCCTTCATATATATACGCACCTCCAACAAGTATTTGGCTAATTCTTTAAAGTCTTAAATGTATGAGGTAAATACTCCATAAGATAGAATAAATTCTCCATTAATAATAAGAGTGAAAATTCTAAAGGGTTTAAGTGAAACATTCCTAATTAATCCTATGTTAAGCAGTATGTCCAACCAAAAACAACCCAAATCACATAAACAAAAACAACAAGAAGAAAAGGCAACAAAGTGAATATATAAAAAGAGAAGTCGCCACAGGCGACTCCAATGCACGGATTTTGCTTGTCCGGTGTGGTTCAAGAAATATGGAATGTGTTGACTCCATGCACGAGTATGGTAATAGCACCGAGTCTCATTTTGAAACTCCGTTTTGAGAGAGTCCCGATTTGTGACTCCATTTGCTCCAAAGTGTACATGTAAAATAAGGGGAGATAAAGAAGATTAGCGGACAGTCCCGATTGATAACCAGGGATATATATATATGTCACCAAAATACACTGAAACATTTGATGCAATAATATTCTTGAGTAAATTGACCATAGTAATTTTTTTACACCAAGTCATGCACCTTAAAATTACATCACACTTAAAACAAAATCTCATAATCAGTTAACATTTTACGAGCTTATTTAATAAGCTTTCTCCTAGATTTTACAGATAGCATGCGTAAAAATGGTAAAAGGAAGTACTGTCTAAGCAAAATCCTAATGTTCATGTCCTCTACTATTACTACAACAGATTTAGAACAAGAAACAAAGGAGTAATAAATGATTGTTTTGCACCATTTTTTCGCTAGAACATACTCATGTTAATAGATTTCAATACAGGAATTTCAAACAGAGATAGTATAATTGCTAATGACGTGACTAGTGCCATGATTTTTCTCACAAAATCTTAACAAAACAGATATGAAAATGGGGAAGGCCATAAAAAATGATTTTCTATACCAAACACATTTTAAACCATTTAAAGGAAAAGGAACTATAACATGCTTTCTACACAAGATTTTGTGGCAAAGAGAAGAACTAACAGTAATACAAATTTGATAAAGTAAGTTCGGATTTTCACCTGTTTTGGGTGCAGCGAACAGGGGCAGGGGTCTTAGATCCGACGTACTCCGACCTCCCTCACAAATAAAACGACACGATTAAAGCCAAGTAAGTCTCCTCCATGGCTAAAGTGGACAGAGATCTGAGAAGGAAAAAAAAGGTGATTTATAAAGCTAGTATTTTGAAAAATAATTAGTATTGAACAGGGTATTTTGAGAAGTTTAGAGGGGAGAGACGGCCAAAAAAACCCGGGCTGAAAGCCACTTGACTGTAAGGAGAGGGGGCTGAAAGCCACTTGACTGTAAGGAGAGGGGGCCGAAAATGAACTTGAAGCAAATATTTATAGGAGGAAGAAACAGCTAGGGTTTCATTGGGCGGGAATTTAAACATCAGGTTTGAATCTTGAGTCAAAATGCCCGTTTGAAGATTTTGGACGAACTTGTAGACCTTCACGTGATTTAATTCAAGGATTTCCCTAAACGTTAATATCTTTTCTGGTCTATGAAGATTTTGATACGTCCTGGAGCATGAGATGAGAAAGTCGTCTCTTGGGCAATGAGCACGCCAAAAGGGAGCAGAGAAAAGGAAGATCTTTTGCTCAATATGGACGAACCGAATCTGTCCATGGCTAAATCGCAGCTGCCATTAGCACAAAAGTGGAATGAGAAAAAAAAGAGTTTAAGGTGCGGTTGTGTTGGATAAGATTAGAGGTTAGGTTTGGGTTTGGGCTGCAGATATGGGTTTTAGGTATTTTTGTGAACTTGGTTCCAAAGTTTGGCCTTTCACTTCTTCCTTTTGAATTTCTTTGAGCTTCATGGTTGAATAAAAACATACTTTTAATCATATTATATAATACCATGTAACATTAGCATATTAATATTAAGTAATTCAATTACTTAATATACCTTGCAAAATTATAGTTGCTAGCACTTAAATAAATTATGAGATATTCAAAAGTTTATTGAAATAAAAATATTGTAGTAAAAATATTATAGTAGCTATTTATAAAGTGTGAAACTAGAATAGTATTTCTACTCGATTAAGTAAATGAACACGAAGAGCCTTAGAGATGATGAAAAAGAAGGAAAATAATAATATTAATAACACTAATAGTAATAATAATAATATTAATAATAATAATAATAATAATAATAATATTATTATTATTATTATTATTATTATTATTATTATTATTATTATTATTATTAGTAATTGAGTGAATTAATAGTAATCGTAGTACTAATAGCAATAATAATAATGAAAACATTAGCGATGATAAAATATTTGTTTTATTATTAACTTAGAAGCTAGGGGAAATAAATTGGAAGAAAGAAGGGTCAAAATTGGGTGTCAACAGAGTGCAATGCATAAGTAAAATGAAATAATGGGACTCTCGGAATAATATGATGTCATATTACCTCTGGTGGACAATTACTGAGCTAACATCACTAAAACATGAAATCTCACGACCCATGAACAGAAGGAATATCATAATAGGAGTACAGGATCATCAAAGACTGAAGTACTCCTAGCGCTGATAAGAGTAGGGTAATATGAAAGCTCATATGCTCGTTTGTTCGTTCATATCATAGGATGATGCCAAAATGAAAGAAAGGATAGCCTTAACATACCTTTTCGGTCGCCTTAACTTTAACTACTTTACGCTTGTCCTCCCAAGCTCGTAAGTCTACATTCAAGAAAATTTATACTATTGTTAGGCTTATCGTCATATGCTTGTCTTAAGCCCTCAAATTAATTCCTTTTAAAAGCTGCCGAAATTCGGGCAGCATCTCCCCTATTTATATCCCTAGCCCGAAATCACAATATCAACAAAACAACAACAATAGCAACCCTGATATCAACAACACCATCATCAACACCAATATACTCCATAAAACATCCCACACGATGTTTTTCCCAATTTCTCAACCAACCATAACAATATCCACATTACCATAATCAAAGAATTATATTCAATTTAATCTCAAATTAATCCAAAATCTTCTTTCAAATTCATCCCATAGTCATCATCTTCAATTCAATACTTTGTGACTTCTCCACTTTGATTCTTTTCCTTTTCAAGAGTTATTAAACCTTTAAACCAACTCAATCATAAAGATAAGATGGGGAACATACCTTATAATGGAAGAACTTCACCTCACTCAACTTCTCCTAAGCTCAGGTTCATCACAACATTGAAGAGAAGCAAGAATAATCATCTTCCATAGATTATCTTAAGGTTTTGATGTTTGATCTTCTGTTTCAATGGTATGGAAGGTTGTGGAATGTTGTAGAACCTTCAAGAATTCTCAATAACTCTCTTATAATGGGGAGATAAGTGTGGAAGGCTCTAAAAAAGTGTGGAGATGAGAAATGGTGAGAAATTAGGTGATTTAGATGACCTAAAGGGGTATATATAGTAGTCCAATTCGGGTTGGGCTGGTGGGCCGAAATTAGTGGACTTTTTAAGAGGTTTCAAGAATTTCCGCGTAGGTTCGCAGGCTTCTGGCAATCCATTTTAAATTGACCATAACTCCCTACTCCAATGTCGTATCGACGAACGGTTTGTTGCGTTGGAAACTAGACTCGACGAACTTCATTTTAGGCTCTTGAAACACCTCAAAACTTTTGATATAACCAGAGATATACCTCTCTGAAGTTGACCCAAAATTTCTATCCAAAATTTTGCCAAATTTTCGACAAACATATTTTCTTCGATTTGCTTGATCCAGGAACCTTTAGACACTTGCTTAACACTTGTTAAGAGTATTTATTAACCTTATAAGGGTTTTATGACCTCTCCGAGCTTACGTTAGTTTACTCACAACGCACACGACGCGAAAATTTTCGAGGTGTAACATCCTTCCTCCCTTAGAAACATTCGTCCTCGAATGTTAAACGCTTAGGAATTCTACGAAAATTTTGCCAGAGTTTCCCCTGTAATTACCACTACCATCCTGTGCACACCAATCCAAAATAATGTCGCACAGGGCCACATGTTAAAATATACAACAATATGGCCTCACACGACCAATCACAAGAGTTATAAATAAATCTAATACCCGGGAATGATGATGTCTCAACCTAGGCCTCCTGGGACAGCGAAAACAAATGCGGGTACTTAGTCTTCATCTCCTCTTCCACCTCCCAAGTCATCTCCTCGACATTATTATTTCTCCAGAGTACTTTAACAGAAACTACATCCTTGGTTCGTAGCCGACGGACTTGCCTATCTAATATAGCCATAGGGACTTCCTCATACGATAATTGTTCAGTCACCTGGATATATCATCTACTGGTACGACTCTTGAGGGATCTCCTATGCACTTATGGAGCATGGACACATGGAACACTGGATGTACTGACTCCAGATCAGAAGGTAGCTCTAGCTCATATGCTACCTTACCCACTGTATGAGTAATTCTATATGGTCCAATGTATTGAGGGCTCAACTTACCCTTCTTGCCAAATCTCATCACTCCCTTCATAGGAGAGATATTTAAGAAAACCCAATCGCGTACCTTAAACTCTAGCTTATGCCGTCGATTATCTGCATAGGATTTCTGTCGACTCTGCGTCGCTAATAATCTTTCTTGAATCACTTTCACTTTCTCAACCACTTATTGTATTAAGTCTGGGCCTACTAGCTGATTTTCTCCAACATCAAACCATCCTATGGGTGACCTACATCTCCGCCCATATAAAGCTTCATAAGGAGCCATCTGAATACTGGAATGGTAGCTATTATTATATGCAAACTCAACGAGTGGCAAATGCTCATCCCAACTCCCTCGGAAATCAATCACACAAGCTCTCAACATATCCTCAAGTGTCTGTATAGTACGCTCAGCTTGCCTCTCTATCTGGGGGTGAAAGGCGGTACTAAGACTCAACTGAGTCCCTAATCTTTTCTGGAAAGATTTTCAGAAGTTAGCTATGAACTGCGCCCCTCTATCTGAAATAATGGCTGAAGGGACACCATGAAGTCGTACAAATTCCTTAAGATAAAGCTCCGCATAATCTTCAGCTGAATAGGTAGTCCTGATTGGTAGGAAGTGGGCTGACTTTGTGAGTCTATCAACTACAACCCATATTGAGTCATACCTATGTCGAGTACGGGGCAAACCTGTAATAAAATCCATATTAATTACCTCCCACTTCCATGTCGGTATCTCAATAGCCTGCAATAACTCGTCGGGCTTCTGGTGCTCTATCTTAACTTGCTGACAATTTGGACACTGAGCGACAAACTCCGCTATATCCTTCTTCATACCATCCCACCAATAAACTTCCTTGAGATCATGGTACATTTTTGTTGTGCCCGGGTGAATAGAATAGCGAGAATAGTGGGCTTCCCCCATAACTTGCTGACGGAGGCTTATAACCTTAGGAACACATAATCTACCTCGATGCCTGAGTGCTCCATCTCCTGTGATCACAAAAGGTGTCTTTTCTTTCTGAGGAGCTGTATCCCGATAATGAGCTAAGACAGGATCTTCATACTGACGCTCCTTTATCTCAGCTACCAAAGATGACATCACTGTATCTTGAACTGTAACTCCTGTATCACTTGAGTCTAACAACCGAACTCCGAGGCTAGCCAACTGACAAACTTCACGGACTATCTCCCTTTTCTCTGGCCACACATAAGATAGGCTACCCATGGATTTATGACTAAGATCATCAGCTACTACATTGGCCTTTCCCGGATGGTATAGGATATCGACATCATAATCTTTTAGCAACTCTAGCCATCGCCTCTGACGTAAATTCAAGTCCTCTTGCTTAAGGATGTACTGAAGACTCTTATGGTTGGTATAGATATCAACATGAATACCATATAAGTAGTGCCCCCATATTTTCAAGGCATTGATCACCACAGCTAACTCAAGATCATGAGTTGGATAGTTCTTCTGGTGCTTCCTCAGCTGTCTAGAAGCATAAGTAACAACCTTATCGTGTTGCATTAATACACAACCCAATCCAATACTTGAAGCATCGCAATACACCACATAGCTATTTGTTCCGTCTGGAAGAGTCAAGACGGGTGCTGAGGTCAACTTGTCCTTCAATATCTGGAAACTTCGCTCGCATGCATCCGTCCACTGAAACTTAGCTAATTTCTGAGTCAGCTTAGTCAACGGGGCTGAAAGAGAAGAAAATCCTTCCATGAACGTTCTATAATATCCCGACGTACCCAAGAAACTACGTATCTCCGTTTGGGGCGTGGGTCTTGGCCACCCCCATGCCTCAATCTTTTGAGTATCCACTCTCACGCCCTCATATGAAATAATGTGACCAAGAAAAGCCACAGAGTTCAACCAGAACTCGCACTTTGAAAACTTCGCATATAACTCTCTATCCCAAAGAACTCTAAGCATTGCGCGTAGAAGATCTGCATGTAGCCTCTGACGGTGAATAACCAACTATAAATATAATCACGAACAAATCTAGAAAGGGTCTGAACACACGGTTCATCAGGTTTTTAAATACAACTGGATCATTAGTTAACCCGAATGACATGACACGAAACTTGTAGTGCCCCTATCTAGTCCTGAAAGCGGTCTTCAGAATGTCTTCCTCTTTCACCCTAACCTGATGATACCCCGATCTCAAGTCTATCTTCGAGAAATACTTGGCACCCTGCAACTGATCAAATAAGTCATCAATCGTCGGAAGTGGATTCTTATTCTTTATAGTTACTTTATTCAATTGCCTATAATCAATACACATTCGCAAGGAGCCATCCTTCTTTTTTACAAATAATACTGGTGCTCCCCACGGCGATGTACTGGGCCTAATAAAGCCCTTCTTAAGTAAATCCCTCAGTTGCTCCTTCAATTCCTTCAACCCAAGAAGGCCATTCTATAGGGAGGAATGGGATATTGGTCGAGTATCCGGTAATAGATCAATAGTAAAATCAATCTTCGCTCCGGCACGTGCCCGGAAGTTCATCTGGAAACACCTCTAGGAATTCATTAGCCACGCAATGCATCGAAGGGTCGGTGACTCTACTCGACATCCCGAACCCGAACTGTGTGATAAATATACCCTTTCCCGATCATCTTGCTTGCTTTAAGGTAGGAAATAAACCTACCCCTCGGCGAAGCAAAGACAATTCCTTCCACTCTAAACCGGTTCGCCGGAACCGAAACCGAACCACCTTCGTTCTACAATCGACATTAGTACATGCGTGAAAGCCAACCAATCCATACCCATAATGACATCCAAATTAATCATATCTAACTCAATCAAATCTGCTATGGTATGACGATTACACACTATGACTACACAACCTCGACATACTCGCCTAGCTATGACTAGGTCACCACCTGGCGTAGACACCTCAAAAGGTCTAATCGACTCAGGCTCTATCCCAAATTTACCAGCAACAAACGGAGTAATATATAACAAAGTAGATCAGGGTTCAATTAGTGCATATACATCATAGGAGGAAACTGATAATATACCTGTAACAACGTCAGGAGACGACTCACGATCCGCCTACCAAGCACGACAGATGCGCTCGAGGACCGTCGAGCTATGCTCTACCTCTCTCTCTACCACGTCCTGCTGGTGTCTGAGAACCTTGCCCTGAACGGCGTACAGAAGAAGAAGAACTAGCTACGGACCCTGTAGGCTGAATAATACCTACACCACCTCCTAATGGATAGTTTCTTATCATATGACCTGGTTGACCACAAGAATAACAGGCATTTGATCCCAATCGACACTGTCCGGCATGTTGCCTATCACACTAGGCACACTGTGGCAAAGGTGGCCTCATCTGTCCCGACCCCTATCGATACTGAGAACCGAAAGCTCTAGAACTCTGATCTGCTCCGGAATAAGAAAGCCGATCAAATCTCGAACCTGAAAATCGTAGAGGTGCACTCTCTGCTGAATAAAATGGGTACCGGGAATGCTGTTGTCTCTGTCTTCCTCTGAACTCGCCAGCAATATCTAAAGATCTAGCTCTCTTGTCACGGCCCCGGTCACGCTTACGCTTTGTCCTCCACTGATGCTTACGTTCTTCCAGATTATGTGCATAAGCCTGTATACGGGAAATATCCATACTCGGCTGTAATGCGGCTGTCGTATACTAAAAATCAAATGTGGCCCTAGACCAGCCACGAAATGATGAACTCGATCATCCATCTCAGCCACCATAGCTAGGGCATATCTAGCCAATGAGTCAAAGTATACACTATACTCCTGAACACTCATACCGCCGCGCCAATACGCAAAGAACCTATCGCTCGGGCCTGTCGGACTTCTAGTGGTAAATAATGGCGAATAAAAGCATCTGAAAACTCTCGCCAAATGGCTGGAGGGGCATTCTCCCCCCTAGACAGCTTTCATGTCAGATACCACTGCACTACAATATCACGGAGCCGATAAGAAGCCAACTCCATGGACTCGACCTCATCAGCGTGCATAACCCTCAAGGTCCTCTGCATACTATCAATAAAGTCCTGAGGGTCCATATTTTGCTTTAACACAGAGAACTCTGGAGGATCTAACCCGAGGAAAGTCTTAACCCTCGCACTACCAATTTCCCTGCCCGGGACAACTCCAACTCTCCGCCGCCGAACTCGAGCGGCTACCAATCTGGTCAATAGCTGTACAACATCCTGCACATCCTGGCCCGGTGCATCTGGCTGAGGAACTGGGGGCACTGGGGCAGGTGTTGGAGGTGGGGTGTGTGAAGTCTGAGACGGCCTATCACTCTGAGACTCGTCCGGAGCTCTGGTATCCAACTGAGTACGGCTAGTGGCCCTGTGCACCACTCTTTTACCCTTTGGGGCAACGATTTAACCTTTGCGAGGCATCGCAGAAATCAGAACAAATTATTAGAAGGCGAACTCTTAACACACGGCTCAATCGCACGATCCAAGAGAGAAAGAATGACAATTTCCTAAATGTCTTGTAGCCTCCTGTTTATAAGTGTGGTGCACGACACACCCATAAACAAGACTCTACTAGACACAGTCTGTAGACAACCCTAGGATGGAACTACTCTAATACCACTTCTGTCACGACCTAAATCGATGAGTCGTGGCGAGTGCCTGACCTCAAATGACCAAGCACCTATCTACTCGTACCTGGGGCTTACTGAATAATAGGGTGGCCCATATATGACTTATAACTGAACTATACTGACTTGAAAGAACGACATCATGACTCTATATCAAGAACTCGCAACCATCTATATATATATATATATATATATATATATATACATATGCTAAAAATAACAGTGCAAGCTGACTAGGTCGCTACACATGCTGTGCAACAAAATAAGAGTCGTCATGGCTACATAACATCCCAACTACGTACAAATGTCTACAGACCTTTAATAGAGTACAAGCTGTAGAGAGGACGGGGCAGGTCTCCCGTCATACCCATATACACAAGTCAAAATAGCATACCAAAATGAACTGCAACCCCGAACCAAGTGGAGCGCGCTGACTACTGCTAGGTGGAAGTCCTGCTGAGCTAGACCGTCTCTCTGTTTATCTGAACCTGCAGGCATGAACGTAGCCCCCCGAGCAATAGGGGAGTCAGTACGGATAATGTACTGAGTATGTAAGGCATAAGATCAACATGTACATAAAATCATGGAAAAACATCTGAGACATGCCAGTGAGTATGTGAATCTGAATGAATCCGTATATATCTATATAGGAACGCCACAACATAGGCCACATCATCACCCCCTGTCAAATATGCCTTATATATGTACATGAGCGCCACAACATATGCCATAGGCCACATCGTCACCCCCTGTCAAATGTGCCTCTTATATATATACATGAACGCCATAACATAGGCCACATCGTCACCCCCTGTCAAATGTGCCTTATATATACATGAAGAATGAAAATGAGAATGAGTGCAATGCAGAAGTAAAATGAAATAATAGGACTCTCGGAATAATATGATGTCATATTACCTCTGGTATGGACAATTACTGAGCTAATATCACTAAAACATGAAATCTCAAGACCCATGAATAGAAGGAATATCATAACAGGAGTATAGGATCATCAACGACTGAAGTACTCCTAGCGCTGCTAAGAGTAGGGTAATATGGAAGCTCATATGCTCGTTTATTCGTTCATATCATAGGATGATGCCAAAATGAAAGAAAGGATAGCCTTAACATACCTTTTCGGTCGCCTTAACTTTAACTACTTAACGCTTGTCCTCCCAAGCTCGTAAGTCTACATTCAAGAAAATTTATACTATTGTTAGGCTTATCATCATATGCTTGTCTTAAGCTCTCAAATTAATTCCTTTTAAAAGCTGCCGAAATTTGGGCAAAGATCTCCCCTATTCATATCCCTAGCACGAAATCACAATACCAATAAAACAGCAACAATAGCAACCCTAATATCAACAACATCATCATCAACACTAATATACTCCATAAAACATCCCACACGATGTTTTTCCCAATTTCTCAACCAACCATAACAATATCTACATTACCATAATCAAAGAATTATATTCAATTTAATCTCAAATTAATCCAAAATCTCCTTTCAAATTCATCCCATAGTCATCATCTTCAATTCAATACTTTGTGACTTCTCCACTTTGATTCTTTTCCTTTTCAAGAGTTATTAAACCTTTAAACCAACTCAATCATAAAGATAAGATGGGGAACATACCTTATAATGGAAGAACTTCACCTTACTCAACTTCTTCCAAGCTCAAGTTTTCACAACATTGAAGAGAAGCAAGAATAATCATCTTCCATAGATTATCTTAAGGTTTTGATGTTTGATCTTCCCTGTCAATGGTATGGAAGTTTGTGGAATGTCGTAGAACCTTCAAGAATTCTCAATAACTCTCTTATAATGGGGAGATAAGTGTGGAAGGCTCTAGAGAAGTGTGGAGATGAGAAATGGTGAGAAATTAGGTGATTTAGATGACTTAAAGGGGTATATATAGTAGTCCAATTCGGGTTGGGCTGGTGGGCCGAAATTAGTGGACTTTTTAAGAGGTTTCAAGAATTTCCGCGTAGGTTCGCAGGCTTCTGGCAGTCCGTTTTAAAATGCCCATAACTCTCTACTCTGATGTCGTATCGATGAACGGTTTGTTGCGTTGGAAACTAGACTCGACGAACTTCATTTTAGGCTCTTGAAACACCTCAAAACTCTTGATATACCCAGAGATAGACCTCTCTGAAGTTGACCCAAAATTTCTATCCAAAATTTTTCCAAATTTTCGACAAACTTATTTTCTTCGATTTGCTTGATCCCGAACCTTTAGACACTTTCTTAACACTTGTTAAGAGTATTCATTAACCTTATAAGGGTTTCATGACCTCTCCGAGCTTACGTTAGTTTACTCACAATGCACACGACGCGAAAATTTTCGAGGTGTGACAGTAACTATGAGAAAGATTGGTGGTATGACGTGTAGGGCCAAATTCTTCCTTTTTCGATTGCATTTTCTGTGTAAATCATAGAATCAAAAATAGAACAGTGGTTGTAAAAGATGGAACTTAATATGATGATGGAATGAACAATGTAAAGGGTTGAGACTTACCTTTCAAGAATATTTTAGCCCTAGCCTTAGAAAATCGCCACAAGTGTTCTTGGGAACTGTTTTGGAGTTATGTGGGGAATGAGATCGGAAATAAGAATATAAAACGCTGATTCTGCCTCTCGTCGACCACTGCAGCGGTCGACTTCTCGCTGCAGCGGTTCCGCTATAGCGGGAAATGTCCCGCTATGGCGGACCTCATTCACCTTTCCTGCTCCCGCTGCGGTGACCCTCTACCCGCTAAGGCGGACTCGCTACAGCGGTCCCACAACTGCTGCAGCGGTCCATTTTGACCAGTAGCTCGAGTTTTTCCGCCAGTTTTTCACCTAAAAATTCCAACACCAATCCGAGGCCCTACAGACGCAAACTAAACATGCACATATACATAAAAACACGCTATAGACTCACCCGTGACCTCGGAATTTCCAACAGAGGTCTAGTTTACTAAGTCAACCCCATAACGGCCTAGCGGGTCATTATAATGGAATTTAGCAAACATCTTTTGTGTCATTCATTTATCCACTTAAGTTTATTCAGCACTTTTGAACTTAAGTTTGCAATTTAGGAGAAGGAAAAGATACACAAGTAACCTTACAAACTCTAGACATACTCTATGATGGAGTAAAGAAACTCAAATAGTATTTAGCCTTTTCACAGAGCCTTAAACAGAAAGAAACACTTGAAGGGGGGCCTCCACAATCTTAAGAAGTCACAAAGAGGAACCCCAACAACTAAAGTATGCCAAGATAAGGCTGAGTGAGACACTCAAAGCCTCTTCTCAAGCCCTCTAGTTCTAGGACATCACTCAATGCTATTATAAGATGAGCGACATCCCTCATTCAGGCAAGGAAAACAATTGCACTTATTGTTTCTATCCCTTTGAACTCAGAACCACACTTTTTTTATTATTCTATTTGACAGTTCAAGAATATAAAGGATTACAGCATTTTTCCAAGTTTTCCGGGACACAGAGTTAAGCCATAAAGAATCATACATTTTCTACTAAAACTCCATAGTCTTATACATGGCACCAAACCAACATACAGTATTCATACAAACCCATACATGGCACTTTCCGCCTAATATCCCTTCAATATTTATGAACTAAATAGCTCTCCAATCGGAGTCTAAAAGAGTAAACCGTAACCTATCTCGAAAGATGAGCGGGTGCCATGAACACTCAAACCTGAGCTTTCCCCTTCTAAAGCGCTTCCGAACGAGCAAAGTCTACCAAATACAAATTTTACATTAACACACGATTCTAAGGATACCCATATTGTCTGTCACGACCCAACTCGTGGGATCGAGCGGGCACCCACACTAACCCCCCTGGTGGGCGAACCCTTCCCTTATTCAACATCCAATTCAAACATAAGAAAGTAAGTAAAAGGATAAAGTAGTATCAAATCATAAATAAATAAACATGCGGAATACTAATACAAATTCCCAGAATCTGGTTTAAATAGTACAAGAGCTACTAATACATAAGTCTGGAAATACAAGTCTGAAATACTGAAACTGTCTCATAATAGGAAATAAGACAAGACAAGTGATTTAGAGGAGTCTCCGGGCAGCGGGATCCATCAAAATCACACCTTGGACACTCTATAAGTTGAGCCTTGGTATCATTCACGAGGTGCGGAGGAGGAACCTGCTACAAACTCTGCACTCAGAAAAAGAGTACAGCAAGGTTGTATAAGAACAAACACCATATACCGGTAGGTATCGTCGACAATAATTAGATCACATATATATTAGAAAGAGATTGAAAGGTAGGCATGCGAGTAGTCAAGTCCAAATCACAACACAATCCAAGATTAGAACAGCATACGGGATATAAATGCCAAGCAGAATCAATGATATAGATGAATGAAGTAAATGAGTGCACATGCAATGCAAGGATACACTGGCCAATTTTCTTTGTACACACATGCTACGGATAGATATCCTTCACGTCTCAATAGTCATGACCAATGGGGGACCCGCGAAGTCCATGTACCAGTCACTCCGCACACAACCCAGTGATGACTTCCACAACACTAGCTACTCGGCACACAGCCCAGAGATGGCTTCCATATCAAACCTGTCCACAATCTCGGATGTTCCTTTCTCACTTATCATCACCAGTACCAATCACAGTCCGTATCAATGAATCATGTAAATGTGTATAAATGCTATGCATGATGTCAATATCAAGTGTAAATCACAATCAAATCTCATTCGTGCCTCTACATGAGCACACATCATAATACAAATTCTAAATCAATGTTCTTTCATTTATTGATGATAAGTAACAATATAAGTGAGAGATGGATGCATCACAAACACAACATAGAAAATGGGCAACAAGCCCAACACCTCACACGTGGCAATAAGACAAATCACGATAAACAAGGTGACAAGCCCACAAAGTCCAACAACAATACTAACCTAAAAATATCCATCCCAACTTCATACCCAAAGGTTACATGCTTTTTTCTGTCAATCACTAACTTCTACATATGTTTCGCTAATTGAAGTCTAACCGAAAGGTAAGCCGTAACCTACTTTGATGCCGAGATGGTGCCACAAATTATCAAATGTGAGCCTTGCCCTTCCGAAGAGCCTCTGAATACTCAAAGTCTAGTCATTATCAAAATCTCAGTTAGAAACAGGGATTATCGGTACCCATATTGCTATACATTTGTTCGAATCGAAAATCAACTGTAGAAAAGAGGGAAACCAGACCCACAAGGGTAAAACGGGGATTACAAGAGTGGAATTGGTAACCCAACGTTCTAAGAGTTCAATTCTACTCTCCAATTGCTACTTAAGCTCAATTATTGATCAATTTCATCATTCAAAAGGAAACCCCTAGTTTAGGCATAAACCCTAGTTTTCCCATAATCAAGTCATTAACCCAAATTAGAAATTCAAGCTTATTACTACTAATTCATGAAATTTCATGCTTAGATAAGCTAAATCCATCAATTAAACTCGCATTCATAGCCCAAGATTCAAATATTAAACTTAAGGTTAAGACTCATCTTCTCCAACTAGCTTTTCTAGATTCCACCATAGATTTCTAGCTTAGGAAGGTAAATAAACAAGAACAAGGTGAAGGAGACTTACCCTAAGATGAATCAACTCTGAATACACTTCAAATCGCCCTTGAGTCACTTGGAGAATTAATTTTGGGAATGGCAAGAGAATGGTTCGAATTAACACATTTAAAGATTCTGGTTTAGCGATTTGCACTCCAGCGGAAGAGTTCCGCGGACTAGCCTCGGCGGAGAACCATCCGCTGAGGCAGGTCTCAGTAAAATGGCAGACATTCGCGCCTATGGACCAAGCCTCGGCCGAGGCGATCTTGGGGCGAGACACCGAACCGACGGTCCCCGGTTTTTCACCAAATTTCACCCCAAATCTCGACATCCACCCGAGACCACCCAAATACAAAACAGATATGCACACGTAAAAACACGCTACGAACTCACTCGTGGCCTCGAATTCCCAACGGAGGTCTATTTGACTGGGTCAACCCCCAACGACCAAAAACCAACTTTCCAACCATTAGTACAGAACGCTCCTAAATGCCTCGGGAACCGAACTGAATACACCCACCAAGTCATAATCAATCCTCCGGACCTCACGGAATCGACGAATTTTTGAAAAAGGTCTGTTTACCCAAAAGTCAACTATGTCGTCCATCCCTGCGGGTCAAAATCATACTAACAAGGCTCAGGGAAGGGTCAACGGGGCTAAATAGTCAAAAGTACAGTAATGGCCAAACGGGTCGTTATATCGCCATACTTCCACTCGAAACCCAAAAATAGACCCAAAATAGCCAAACCCCAACCACAAGGGTAAAACTGGAAATTTAACTTAAATTCATCTTACCCATAGTCTAATTAGTCATAATCCTAAATATCAAATTCTAATCACAAATGACCTTCAATTTCATTGATTTCCCTTATACCTGATTTATGGAAAAATCCTTATTCTATAATCCTAAACCATGAATGGAATTAGTAAATAATGGTTGGAAACATGATTAATTACTTAGAAGATGGTTAGAAACTTACCCCAAAGAAGAATATTGAACTTAGCACTTGATCTCACCCAAAATTGAGCTCTAGAACTTGAGTTATGTGAAAATGGGGTTTAATCTTGAAGTTTAGGGAAGAAAATCCCTCTGAATCGCAATCGCAAGACCACTTACACGACCGCGATAACCCGCGACTCACCAACCCAGACCATGCTTCATCCCGAGACCGTGAAGCGACGCCACGCGATTTCCTGTCCCACCAAGGCTAGCGATCGCGGCCGCTTCCTCACGAACGCAAAGAAGGAAACTAGATACTGAACACCATATTTTTCTAGTGTTCTCCGAAATTGGTTTTGACACCCGAAATTCACCCGGCACCCCCCCCCTCCCCCCGCCCCCCCAACACACACAAAAACCAAATATGTATTTCAGTCATAAAACATGCTATGAACTCACTCGCGCACTCGAAATTCCCAAAAGAGTTTGTCTTGACCCAGGGCTGACCAAGGTCAACACCAAAACCATGAATTCTCATAATCCCAACCAATGACCCAGAACACATCCGAACACCCCAGGACCCAAACCAACTACTCTAGACTAAGTCAAAAGTCACGTTCCGGACCTAAGGGAACTATCAGAATTCGATTCCGGACACGTTTACCGAAAAGTCAACTATTGATCAAAGTCTTTCCTAAAATCAAACTTAAGAACTAAAAACTAGGATATCCCTCTCCAATACTAATCTGATTGCCTCGATAACCACGCCACCCATCCCCGCAAGTCAAATACGCCAAACTAAAGCTAAGGAAATGGTCGTTTGGGTAAAAATAGGTAGAATCATCAAAAAAAAAAAAAAAAACCTAACGGGTCGTTACAACAACTACCTATTTTACTTTCGCAAAGACTCAAATTTTACAAAATCGTATACTACGTGACTTGACATACAAGTGCAACACACGTGTATATATATATATATATATATATATATATATATATATATATATATATATATATATATATATATATATATATATATATTTAAAGGGCCAAAAAGTCAAACGACATTTAGATAAGGTGCTTCGTGCTTATATATATATGAGCTATAATTCTATTTTTAAATATGTGCCGACTGTTTGAGTTCTAATATGATACAAATCAAATATCAGTAAATTTCTACAAATTTACGTGATCTGCTAGCTTTCTTCAATACTAAAGTTGCTTTAGGTGAACTATCACTCTAAAGTGTGCACCGTGACTCTGCCGACATAAAAACCTAGAGATGTCATCCAATTCCTTTAGAATTTTAGTTTGTACGAGACCACTCAATATATGAATTTGATGAGTTCTTGGAATTTTTATTGGTGATATAATTCATGTCATGTTTTGGTGGTAATTACTAGTAAACGATCATGAGTCTGTCACAAGCACTATGTACCTCGCCTATGTTGACAGAGTATTGTGTAGGATAAGATATGCGTTTCTTTTTTCTATATCTGTTTTTAATGTTTGTTTAATTACGTCAACTTATTCTTCATAGGTGCAAATTGATGAATTGATATATACTTATTTATGAGTTATTTGGATAT
This sequence comes from Lycium ferocissimum, assembly GCF_029784015.1. NCBI lineage: Eukaryota > Viridiplantae > Streptophyta > Magnoliopsida > Solanales > Solanaceae > Lycium > Lycium ferocissimum. The sequence goes on along the minus strand of NC_081345.1, from coordinate 57,091,483 downwards.
ACTTTTTTTATGTATGTACTTGATATTTTTAATAGAAGATTAACATCTTGCTTTTGTGATCGACTTAAATTTTTCTAAATAAATAACTAAATATTCTTAAAACGGATTGGTATTATGATAATGTAATTTTATATATTTAGTAATGACTTTCAAACCTTTTGTATATGTAAAAATGATAATAAATAAATATATGGTCACTTAATCTTTAATATTGAATTATCTTATTCGTAGCGTGTTTTCTATATGGGAAAAAAGAAGAAAAAATAAACACAGAGAACATTAATTTCAAAAAAGTATTAAGTAGATACGATCATATAATATAGTAATATTTTTGTAACTCATAAGATAAATGTACATAATTACAAATAATATTATCTAAATTTTTTTTAACTATGATTGAGATTGACTGGTACTAAGGTGCAACTGCACGTTTATAGAGACTAGTATATTTAAAAACACGAATCACTTTATCTAAATGTCGTTTGACTTTTTGTCCCTTTAAAAGCAGATTTCACTGTAGATTCTTTTTTTTATATATATAATTCACGTCATAAGTGGCGCTCCCTTTTATTGATAATCATCAAATAGAAACATAGACAGAGGGGACTGGGCCAAAAACAACCTCTGTCAAAAGAGCTGTGTAACAGGGGTACTTCTGCGAACATCCCTCTGCAGTGGAGAAGAAAATGCATTGGAGGATTACGATCCATATATTAGCTTTCAAAAAATGTATTCAACAAAAAATTGTCATTTAAGCATTTTCCTAATATATAGGACTTTAAAATCTATAGTTTATTTATTACATTATTTTCTCATAGTTAGGACTTCAAAATCTACTAAAAATCTAAAATTTTACATATAAAATATTTCCTGATATTGTGTCCTAATATTTAGGACTTTAAATCAATTAAGACTCATCTAAAAACTACCTATTTTACTTGCCCAAAGACTCAAAGTTTACAAAATCCTATACTACATGACTTGACATACACGTGCTGAAAATTATAATTTAGACCAATTAATTTCTTTAGAAACGATTTACTCTAATAAATTCCACAGGTTGTTAAAGAAACTTACGGAATCAAACGTTACTTGTTGGAAGGTTAATTCACAGTTATAGAAAACTAAAGTTATTTAGGAATACAAAATCGTGTAGTACTTAACTTGACATACACGTGCAACACACGTGACTAGAATCTGGTCTGTATATATTTAAAAGCATGAAGATCCTTAGCTAAATGTCGTTCGACTTTTTTACCCTTTAAAACTAGATTGCACAATAGACTAAATTTGTCATTTGATCATTTTCCGACTTTAAAATCTACAATTTATTTATTATATTATTTCTTTATATTTAGGACTTCGAAATCTACTAAAAGTCTAAAATTTTACTCATAAAATCTTGTCCTATTATTTAGGACTTTAAATCAATTAAGACTCTTCTACAAACTGCCTATTTTACTTGCACGGAGACTCAAATTTTTTGAAAAAATCATACTACTTGACTTGGCATACACGTGCCGAAAATTATAGTTTAGAGTAGCTAATTTCTATAAAATCGACTCACTCTGATCAATTCCAAAGGTTGTTAGAGAAACTTAAGGAATCAAATATTACTTGTTGGAAGACTAATTCACAGTTGTAGAAAACTAAAACTGATCAAGAATACAAAATCGTATACTACATGACTTGACATACACATGCAATATACTTGCCGAGAGCAAATAATTTCTATAAGAATGATTTGCTCTGATAAATTCCACAGGTTGTTAGAGAAACTTAAGGTTTCAAGCATTATTTGTTGGAAGACTAATTCACAGTTATAGAAAACTAAAATTTATTAGGAACACAAAATTGTATACAATATGACTTGACATACACGTGCAATGCACGTGCCGAGAGCAAATAATTTCTATAAAATCGATTTACTCTGATCAATTCCATAGGTTGTTAAAGAAGCTTAAGGAATCAAACATTTTTTAGGAATACAAAATCGTATACTACATGAGTTGACATACAGGTGCAAGACACGTGCCGAGAATCTAGTATTAATAAAAGTGAGTAGCATAATTTCTGAAGAAAAAAACACCTAAGAATGTGAAAGATTCTTTTAATGGAACAAAGAAAGTCGATTGAAGAGTGCCACATTTGTCAAAATGTCCGTTTTTGAATGTGGCCATTTAGGAAATTTATCCGAATAAGTCTCATTTGTAGCCATTGGCATATAGAACCTTTTAGGAAGTTAATTTAACGTAGGGGTAGATGAAGCTTTGAGGTACCAGGTTCATCTGAACCCAGTATAGTGATGCAGAATATAAATTTATGTGTAAATATAACATAGGATTGCAATATATAGCAAAGATGAACTCATAACTTAAAAAAATTAATAGGTTAAAGGTTAAAAATGTTAAAGTTTGAAGCCATAAAACTTAAATCCTGAATTCACGTCGGGTCTAACGAGATCCTTAACTTGATTCTGTGCAATAAAAATCAACTCATGTTTCATGGCACTATTCGATCGAATATGGGGAATTATATTTCTACTCATGAGAATATATATCGATCATCTTTGCAACTGATAATTAATATATGAGATTACATCTTCTTAAGCCACAAAATGTTGGGCTAAAACGGCCCACACCACACTCCGCCATTTTCATACTCGTCCCGCCAAATCATTGGCTCTGATACCAGTTGTTGGGCTAAAACGGCCCAAAGATACTCTTAACATGATGTGATATTGTCCGCTTTGGGCCAAGCCCGCACGGTTTTCTCCAAAAGGCCTCACATTATTAAGAGCATATAACACCTTATAAGTAGTTCCTTTTTCGTTTCAGCTACCAATGTGGTGCTTTGTTCGCACACCCAACACAAAAAACACATGAATCATCTCTGCGCCTAACATCATACAGTGCGTCTTGAAGATGTACAATGTAATCACTAGAAATGGTTAATCTTAGCTTCTTATTCTCGTGGATCTCCTTAGGCCTTCCTCTAGATTGAAATCGTGAATTATGTTTAGTGGGAACTTGTTAATGATTTAGATTTACGGTAATGCATATATTTGTTTCGACTAAAAGTACACAATGGAAAAAACTAATTTTTATACTAGAGTTTTTGAGGTGATAAACTGATAATATGATACCCCTAAGTAATTTCTCCCTGCTCTCCCCAGCCCAAGAGTTGGAGAAAATGATATATTTTTCTTTCTTTTATTGAAAATCCAGTCAATTTCTTGCGATGAAATTACCATAGGTGGTGTACTAGTTTTCGTATTTTTAAGACATGAAATACTTGGCCATTTAAGAAAACGAAAGGAGAAAACTACAGAGGAAAAAATAAAGGCAAAAAGAGAAAAAACTAAAAGAGGGAATGAGTAATAACGGCTTGTTGAACCAATAAGGCGTGGGGAATAACTACCCAAATGGCCAAAGCTTCCGTCCTTTTACCTTAGTAAAAAACTAGTAGATTTTCACATACCCCCTTCGTCCTAATTTATATGATATAGTTTGACTAGGCACAGAATTTAAGAAGAGAGGAAGATTTTTGAAACTTGTGGTCTAAACCAAGTCATAGGTATTTGTGTGGTTGTAAATCATTTCATTAAGGGGTAAAAGAAAAGTTTGAAGTTAAATTTTTTCTAAATATAGAAATGTATCATTCTTTTTGGGACAGACTAAAAAGAAAAGTTTATTACATAAATTAGAACAGAGGAAGAGGAAGTAATAGATTATACCAGGCCTAATTATGTAGCCATGCAAGCTGGAAATAAGCATAATTATGTAGCCATGCAAGCTGGAAAGTCACACCATGTATTAACATCTATATACATATAACCACTACAAGAAATATGATATTTAGCTACGAAAATACTAGCTACGGTGCAAAACTCGTCACTATATGTTCACTTTTCGTGACAAAAGTTCCATTTCGTCCTTAAATACTTGAGGCACATATTTTTAGTGACGAAACATAAAGATTCGTAGCAAAGTTTTGTCCCCTAAAGTTTCCCTCCAAAAAAAGCGTTGGCGCCATTTATTGAGTACTATTAGCCACAAATTTAAAGTTATTAGTGACACATTATTTTGTCATTAATGATGTACCCAATTTGTGACAAACTAATTTTCGTCCTAAAATAAGTTAAATTTTTGGACAAAAAACTTTTGTCGCAAAAACTATGTTGATACATTAGTGACAAATTAAAATATGTAGTTAACCATTGTAAACTTTAGCCACATAATTTTATAATTAATTGTGACTTTAATTTTTGTCACTAATAGTTCAAACAATTAGTGACAATTGTATTATTTGTCTCTGTTCAACTTACAATTTAGTCACAATGCAATTTTGTCACAAAAAATATAAATTTGAAATGGCTACGACTTAAATTTCGTAGTTGACTAGTGCAATTATTGGCTACAAAAAAATTTGTAGTTATAAAGAAAAAGATTCAGACACATCTCGATCTAAACAAAATAAAAATTAGAGTTTTATCCGTCAATAGATATACCCTGCAAGCATAATTTTCTTTGAAATACTAGACCATACTACTGACAAGCGACATAGACCATATTACATAATAAAAGAGATAAAATGCCTATACACATATTTTTAACTAATATACCACTAAAATTTGGAGACGAAAACTTTTGTCGCAAAAACTATGTTGATACATTAGCGACAAATTAGAATTTGTAGTTCATCATTCCAAACTTTAGCCGCAGAATTTTATATTTAATTGTGACTTTAATTTTTGTCACTAATAGTTCGAACAATTAGTGACAATTGTATTATTTGTCTCTACTCAACCTACAATTTAGTCACAACGAAATTGTCACAAAAAAATATAATTTTCAAATGGTGACAACTTAAATTTCGTAGTTGAATAGTGCAATTATTGGGTACAAAAAATATGTAGTTATAAATTAAAAGATTAAGATACATCTCGATTTAAACAAAATTAAAATTAGAGTTTTCTCCATCAACAATTATACACCACACAAGCATAATTTTTTTTTTGAAATACTAGACTATACTACTGATAAGCGACATAGACCATATTATATAATAAAAGAGATAAATGCCTATACAGCTTATTTTCTGAACTAATATACCATTGCGCAGTGAGCTTAGCAGCTAATTTTATTAATAACAAGGTTCATTACAAAAAGAAAGTAGCTGCGCTTTGCAGAAAAATAAAATTCTATAATTAACTGCAAAGATAACTTATTTTGAGAGGTAAGTTTACAGATAATCCCAATCAATGACATGAAATAATCTCCATTGTCCAATTCAATCTTGTAATACGAAACCAAGAAAATCTACCTGGCCTGCCAAATACTTCCATTTCAAGTTCTAGTCTACTTTTAGCGCTACAATAAGGTGAACAAACACTTTCTTTGGTGCTTATCCTCTGTCAAACTTCCCAAGAAAGAGTATAAATCTAGCGATCTCTATAGGATGCATACTACGCTTCCTTCGTAAATCTAGAATAACTTGTGCGAGTCACTTGGATATCTTAGCGAAAGGAATACATTTTCTCGATAGTGATTCTCAAAAGCAAAGTGGAATGCAATTGTCAAGATCGAATGATGATTGTAATTGCTTCCTTCAACTTCACCAGTGGGTCGTGTCCCACCAGTTCTAGCCTCAAGAATTGAATCTAAATCCAAAGTCCGAACTGCACTGGGAGAATCCTGCATCATAAAGAGTAACAAAGAGTAAACTATGAGAATAAGGTAAGAAACTAATTTCGAAGTTAATAGAAAATCCAAGTAAAGTCATATGTAAATGATATACAACTATTTCCAGGAAACTATATCAATGTCCACCAACATAGCTTCACACTCCATCTGATACAAACTATTGAAACCAAGATGATTACATTTACATATCATATGTAATAGCAAAAAGAGTTGAAACACCAAAAAGTGAAAAAAAAACTTTATGTTATCGGTTACTTTCACGCTTTCACTAGACAAGGCGCTTTAACTAAACGATGAAAATTGGCGAAGCGACTCAAATTATAGTGTCATGTGACATTCTTAATTATCCAAGGATGCTCCATGATCTTTTGAAAAGAAAGCATTTTTGAAGAGTCCATCACAAGAAGCTGCAAAGAGAAAGGAAACAATCGTAAAAAAAGGCGTGCAACCAGAAATTTTGCAAGTGTTTTAAAATGTAACTCTTTGACCTATATACACCAGTATTATTTTCTATATGCACTGTATGTGCTTTAACTAACCACCCTTCAGTTTATGTAGTTTCTTCTTACAGAACTAAAGCATAGACAAGTACTAATAAATTTACGTGGCTAATGAGATTCTTAGGTTCAAAGAGATACATCAGGTGTTGAAGGGAAGCTGAGGTCTACCTTCATAATTCCATAATACTCAAGTTAGTTTATCTGGATTTTCCAGTAACAGTTAAAAGATGACAGAAGCAGAGGAATAGTTACCTTTTGAATGTGTCGGTCTGTCTCTCGGCCTCAAATGGAGGCACACTGTATAAAAACTCGTAGCAGAGGATCCCTAGAGTCCAATTGTCAACCGCATAATCATGAGCTTTGTTCTCCACCATTTCCGGTGCTAGATAGTCCAGAGTTCCGCACATTGTATGTCTCTTGCTTCTTGATTGTACAGACCACCCAAAGTCTGCGATCTTCAAGCGGCCCTGCATTTCATGTGATAATCTAGTCTAGATATTTGTGGCAGTTTTCAGATGCTAGGTGCTTATTAACTTTTCAAAGCACCAAAATAATCTTAAGTTCTCTAAAAGATGAAAGGAAGAAAAGGCTGTGATTAAAAGTTAGAAGTTTCTGCATTTGTAGGTTTTCAGACATAAGAAGATATACATAATTCAATCAGACAAAATCTGCAAATAACTTATGAAAGTCATCCCCCTGAAATCCGCTAAACAAGATACAAAATTCAGAAGAACTATTAACAGGTAACTGACCTTACTATTATGAGGTTACATCACAAGCCAATGTCGTCGCCATCACCTATGCTATCAGCTTCATCGTCATTAGTCCTATTATTACCTTCATTCTCCTCATTATCACTTATGTACTCTACCATAGTGTCATCCTCTTAGTCAGAATCTTCTTCGATATAATCAACTTCAACTTCTGGTTCTGTTTGACCATCCAATTCAATTACATTTGCATCCAGGGTAATCGGTTCAACATCATCTCTATGTAGTTTAATCAACATGTCTACCATCTCATTGACAATCGAATTGCTTTCAAGTGACATGTCTTGATACACGTCATTATTTGTAATATGCGACTTATCACTTTCTGTCTCTGAATTTTCCTTCTCCGGGACATCATATAAGTGTCTATCTTGAAATTTGAGCACAATTCTCCAATTTCCCCCCAATTTTGGGTCATCAATGTAAAATACTTGTTTTGCTTGAGTAGCTAGTACGAAAGAATCATGTTCATACCAAAATCTTTTAACACATATGCTCGTAAAATGTTTATCTTTTTGCATCCCCGTTTTTTCTTGCGAAGATCAAACCACTTGCATTTAAATAGAAAAACTCGATTCTCATCAACATACTCTAACTCAATGATGTCGGTTATAATACCATAAAAATCAATCAACTCATTTTCATGATAGCACCGCAACAACTATACCACAATTCGACTTTTACGTAATTCATCGCGTCGTTGAATAAGATACCTAACACCATTTATAACACAGCCGATATGTTTTCTTCCACGCACATCGATTCCATTGCCAAAGGATATAATTTCTTGATAGACATTGACTTGTCCTTATTATATAATTTCAAAATCTATGATTAAAAAAATATTGCGTTCAATTAGTAAAGAAGAAAAAGATTAAAATTTAAACACAACAACATGATTATTATCTTAAAATCACTTACTTTCCTTTTTAAACCATAAAGGAAATTGTTCTCTGTGTTTCTCTTCTATATTCCCAACATCTTGTTTCACCAACTCTTCTTTATGCTCTCTGCATGTAAAAAAATAAATTATTTAGAAATAGTATTAAAAAATAAAAATATCAATATATAAATAGAAAAATTACTCACTGAAGAAAAGATTCTGCTTCTTCGCAATTATTCAACACATACCACCGAGCCATATCAAGATCTTTCCTTGGTATGGCATCATAATCTCCATCTCCAAATGGTCTAACACTCTTTGAAAATATGTCTAGAACAGGTTCATCTTTCTTGCTAGATCCATCATCATTTCGATCTTCACGATTAAATCTAGTTTCGATGCCGGTAAGATACATAGAGCAAAATGTCAAACATTCATCAATAATATAGCCTTCTGCAATAGAACCTTCTGCTCGTGCCTTGTTTCGCACATAACGCTTAAGCTTGCACAAGAACCTCTCAATTTTGTACATCCAACGATATTGTACTGGTCCCCCATACATAGCCTCTCGTGGTAAATGCACAGCCAAATGTACCATAATATCGAAAAAAGCAGGTGGAAAGATCATCTCAAGCTTACATAATATAACAATTATATCCCTTTCAAGTTGTTCTAAGTCATCTCGTCTCAATGTCTTACAACATAATCGTTGGAAGAAATCGCCTAAATCAATCAATGATGAAGAGACATTTTTATTTTCAAATCCACGAATAGCAATAGGTAGCACTCGTTGTAACAGGACATGATAGTCATGACTTTTGAGTCTACTTATTTGACCATCATCCTCACTTACACACCCTGAGATATTTGAAGCATAACCATCAGGAAATTTAACATCTTTTACAAATGCCCAAAACTTTTTTTTCTCTTTTTTTGACATAGTATAACAAGCAGCTGGCATTGTACAACTAGAACCATCATGTTGCAACCATAGTTCTTTTCTTATGTTCATATCCTTAAGATCTTGTCTTGCTTTATATGTGTCCTTAGTTTTCCCATCAATATTTAATAAAGTCCCCAGAATACTCTCACAAATGTTCTTTTCTATGTGCATGACATCTAAATTATGCCGCAACTTCAAGCTCTTCCAATATGGTAACTCAAATAAAATACTTCTCCTCACCCAATTCAACTCTTCAGGAAGACGTTTATTTTTCTTATTATTTGAGTGTTTTCCTGGTTTATAAGTACTGAGTAAATCCAATTGTTGCAAGACATCATCTCCTGAGAGCTCTTTTGGTTTTATTCTTTTTTCCCATCAAATTTCTTGCTTCTTCTCCATGGGTGGCTAGCTTCAAGATACCGACGGTGACCCATGTAACAAATTTTACTTCTTACCCTCTGTGAAGGTGCATCCTTATTGCAAGTAGGACATGCCATGTATCCCTTAGTGCTCCATCCAGATAAATTACCTAATTCATAAAAAAAGATAATATATGTTCAGTAGCAGAAGAAGAGCTCTTCTCCTTGAGAAAATACAATCAATGATTGCGCAACTTCTCTCTCTCTCTCTCTCTCTCTCTCTCTCTCTCTCTCTCTGTTCTTCATGTTCTTACTAATAAAGTTGGTCTCCAAAATGAAAACGGAAAAAAGACTTACAGGGAGGCAAGTTTCCTCTTTAAGTAAGCTCTATAAATATATTATTGATCTAACCCATTGTATAATATGAGTTGCATATTCAACTTGCCTATTTGACGTGAAATTTAGATTTACATGTGAAAATCCGTTAAAATTCCAACAAATATTAGATCTGAACTCCTAATTCTAAAAGTACCACAAGTTTACTGCTAAGAATCTTACAGGTCAAACCTATAAATTTTAGATCCTAAATCCGCATTTGGTCTTCTCATAGTGATCATGTTAATTAGAGATACACAAACTTCAACAGAGTTATATTATTTTTGATTTACGCCAGTGCATCTACCTAGAATGAACTATTAAATAAATAAACCAGTCATCAAATTGTGTGCTGCTATCGCAAATAGTGCTAAGTTTACACATCACTAACTGATATAAATAAACAGTTTCTAATATACACAGTGTAGTATTTGTTGCACATGTCTATGCATCACATAAGTCGGTAATTATACACTACTAATTCTTTTTTGTTTTTCATTAACCTACCATCCGAAATACATCTTCATGAACAATTGAAATTACACTCGTAAAACAACGCTTCATGATAAAATAAGTAAAAGCTAATTAATATCACAGAAATAATTGCAACGACAATAGTTGCGTAAGGATAAAAAAATATATAACTCTTCATCAACAACGTTTAAAGGTCACGGGAGAACCTCGTTAGTATGCAATTTATTATCTTACGAATCTTCTTGGAATGAGTTAGCTTATTGCTCATTCTCTATGAAGTGAACAGTTGCCACGAATTAACAAAAATTGCACTTACAAAGTTTGACTCCTTCTTTGGAGAATGCAACGATCACTAGAGAGTTGAATTCCTCGGCCAACGAAATTGCTCTATTAAGAAAATGTACAACGGTATCGAGAGGTACCTATCCAAAGATTCAAAGGGAAGAAGCTCATTTGCAATAACCAAGGAAGTCCTAAATGGTTGTTCATTCTAAATTTAGCTCTGCAAAGAAAATTGTACACCAAAGATAGATTGATAAAATGGGGTAGGAACTACAGTCCTACATGTCCATTGTGTGAAGGAGCAGATGAAAACATTCAGCACTTATTCTTCCTCTGTCCAATATCAGCACTCATATAGCAAAAGATACTACATTGGCAAGGCATCTCAAAACCAGTACAAGGGTGGTTGTGATCTACGCCTTTGAAATCCAATGATATTTTATGTAATCTGTGAAATTTATAATCAGGAGAGGATTCAAAGACTATTTCGAACATCAAAGGACATGCTATTAGCTCTCCAATATATCCATTGTAGAGGAACACCAACATTTGTCGATGAATTTTTTTTATCCTTGGTGCTTTGTTAAAAGATACAACAAAATGAAGCAAAATTTTCAGTTGTTTCTCTCTTCATCTATTTGCCATACTCATATGGTGTTTTGAAAAAAAAAAAAAAACTTTGACTTTTTCCATCGATGATTCCACTAAGATCGAATGGTCTAATAATAAATAGTAGGGAATTAGACATCTTGAAAGGATGAAAAAACTATGGGAAGCATTTATGGTCCATGAAAATTGAGATTCCACTCCCCGGGAGGCATCAAGTGTCTCTACATCATCACTCCATAACTCTTTCAAATTATCAATCAACTAGGACGCATAATAAACATCAATATCCTTTCGCTTCCAAACAAGTGGAAGGAACATTTCACAAGAGAAGATTAAAGAACAAGATTTCCAAACAAGATGTTGTTGTGTTCCACGTAAGGATTCTATAATCTTGTAATTTTATTACATGGTAGTGATTATAATTAATTTAAATAATATTAATATTCTTCTTTTTGAAAGATGTATATACTTCGGGAGAGCCGAGAGAGCCTTCCATGACTATCATCAAATTATTTATACTTGGTACAAAATCGAACATAAAAGGTCTCGGTTATGGTCCGAAATCTATCTCAAGAAGAAATCTAGTAGTAAGTTCAAAGAGGAAGCTCATTGCCCAACATGATTTACCGATTAAATGCCAAGAAATGGCCATAAGATAGAAACCTAGCGCTATAAAAACTCGGCGGACCAGATACAAGCATTAAATTCTCAATTGGTTACTTTAGCGACGCCAAGAGGAAATGTTTAAAAAAATGCAACATTTTGTTAGCTCATCGCCATCAAGGTTAGAAATAACACTACTTTACATGATAAATTCTGTTTTAGTTCTTTTATTATATATATATAATAATTTGCATTTGATCCATATCCTAAAGCAACCTCTTGAATCCATAGGAAAGTTGTTAATTGTTGGAGTTCTTAGTGACAAAAAATCACATGTTTAGACTTGATTGACTTCTAAGATCTGTTTTTTTTTTTAAAATTAAATTTCGTATGGTTTGTCATCGAACGAAGAAACATTTAGGTAGGGAAGTAATTGCAAAGTAAAATTCCTCCATTTATTTTCGAAACCAAAATGGAAGTTCCACTTTGATCAAACATGGCTGTAAAAGCGTAACTTTCTTGTAGATTATCTTTCCAAGCTTAGCAAAATCTTGCAACTCTCCCTTTTTTCATTGCAACTGGTGGTGTAGAAGGATCAAGGAGCATTGTGGAATAAGGTACACAAGGGACATCCAAGGCTAGAAAGCAAAGGGAAGTTCGGGTGTTCTTTAAAAAACGCTTATAGCAACATAGTAGGTGTGTTGGGTTGGGGGGTGTGTTGACACCCAATTTTGTCCCTCCTTTATTTCAATTTATTTTCTCGGGATTTTAAATTAATTAAATTTAAATATTTTATTTTTATTTTCGCTACTATTTTATTGCTATTAATATCATTACTTTCATTTACTATTTTCTATCAACATTACTTTCGTTATTTTATCACAAATCTTTAATAGTTCGTCATCGTTTCATTTTCGGATTTTGCACTCGTTACAATTAATCTTACTTTGTTAAATCCTTTAATTTCTACTAATTAATATTTACCTTCACATAATATACATTGTACTAGATATTAAATTAAAAGCCCAAGAAAGAATTAAAATTGAAAAAGAATGGCCACGATCTCTCCCGAACCCATCACCATTCTCACCCGACCCGGTCCACTATGCCTATTCATCCCTAAAATCTAATGAAACAAAGAGAGCCACACACTCTTTCCTCTTCAATACAAGAGCCAATAAATATTTCCATACCAAAATTGTCGCGATTAAGCCTTCGTCGTTGACAAGGAAGGCATTCCTTTTCTACTCCAAGACGCAACAACCTTGAAAGAACAAAGTAAAATTGGTTCGTTTTAGGCGCGAATCCGCAACCAAGTCACGTGAAGATTACATATCTCATTCTTTTCAAGAAAACCCCAATTCAACCTAAAACCCCGCCCAAATTCCGAACCCAGCAAACCCTAGGTTGATTGACACCTATAAATACGTCGCTAAGTCATAGCCACACAGGGAAAAAAACACCAACAGAATACTATAAAAACATTTCCATCTCTCGATGATTAGTTATTGTTTTAATATAAAAGTGAATTTGATTGTTTTGTGTTTCTTCATAAAATATCTACATTTTTTAGGAGAAGTTTGAAATTGATTTGGACGAGCATTACGTGAAAGATAGTGTTGAGGATATTTTAAAAATAGATTCCGACAATGGCGTTACAAGTTAAAACGTCCCTCTTTCGCTCTATTTGAAAGTGCACGTTCCGAGGAATGTAATTTACTCGTAAAATTGAAATGATTATACGACATATCGGTATTGGTTGTTGATTTATTTGGTCTGACAAGGTCATGGAGAAAATTGGAATAAGTTTGAGATTTGAGTTTACCATGTGGGCTGATCGAATTCGATTATAAGGTAATTTATATTCATGTTATTCTCCTTGTGTGTTTAAGTTACATATATTTATATTTTTTATCTTTGTAGAAACGAAATGCATAAGCATTTAGTTTAAACTTAAAACTTGATTGTCGTATAAGTTATTTGGATTAAATATAATCATTTTTGATAAGATGTGTGGGTCAAAAGCGTTTGTACCGCATTTGGGTATTGTCCTCGAACTTGTAAGTTATACCATTTTTTGTTCTTCTTTCTAACAATATTTTAGTTCTACATCATATTAATATTTTATTTTATAGGTTTTAATGGAGTTAAAATAGTTAACAAACGTTTTAACAAGTGTAAAAGGAATTGTATTACTCGATTCCGATATACAAAGGATGGTCATCTTTATATGCCGATTATTAACTATGTAAGAAAATTATTATTTTAGTACCATATGCCATTGCATTTACAACTTGGGATTAATTGTCTATTGGCATTTATCGTGCTTTGTTGAGAAATTAAGATTTCCCTTGAGTAATTCATAATAAGTTTTTCTTGTGATTGGACTTTAAAATAATGAAAATTCCACTTTACAACTCGACAACTACTCAAATTAACTCCCGCATCTACTTTCATTCAAAGCTCTCATCCTTTTGACGCTCATCTGAACAAGAATATTGATTTTGTTATAGTCTTCCATCGAAAACTTCGTTTCCAAACAAGATGTTGTTGTGTTCATCTCATTAGACATTCTTTGATGTTGTTTATGTGTTGGTATGACTTATACTGTTCGTTGGATGATTAGTTGCTACTAACCTTATCTCACGTGATTATTTGGAATCTTTCCTTAGCCTTATAGCAAGAGTAATTTAAATAGATAGCAATATTCTTAGGATCTAGAAAACAACTTCTAACTAGCGGCCTCCCATCACAAATTGGTGATTACAAAGATATATATAAAATTAGCAAAACGATTTGCCAACCAAGCTTTTTTAACTCTAAAATGATTAAATTATGGAGTACTATACTTGGTAAAAACTTAAAGGGGTATTTTAAAAGTTCCCACAATACCATTTCAAAACTCCCCGTTACCCAATTTCTCAAGTCATTAGTTTCCCATACTTTTCGCCAAACCAAAATTCTACTTTCAAAATCATATCGGCCTTTTTGCTAAAAACATCATGTTAACCCATTTACATTCTATACTATATTTACCAAACGGATTTTCAACATACTTTCTTTCATAAAATGTTTACGACTTACACTTAGCCTAATTAATTCACCTTAAGTCCGGTCGGATTAACCATCATTAATGGAACTTAGAGGATGCCTAATACCTTCCCTCTAGGTTAATTGAACCCGTACCTAGAATCATTTGGTTTCGTAGACTTTAAAATTAAAATCAACTTTAGATAATTACTCTAATTAATCTTAGGTGCCCTAATTCACCGTAAATAATTAGGTGGCGACTCCTTAACTTTAATCAACCCCGGAATTACAATGCATTAAACTCTCAATTGGTTACTTTAGGGGGGGGGGAGCAAGAGGAAATGTTTAAAAAAAATACATACATTTTGTTAGTTAGACTATCGTCAAAAGGAAAAGAAAAAAACAATCGTACTTTACATGAGAAAAATGAACCCAAAAGTCTGTTTTATGTTTTTATTATATAAATAATAATTTGCATTTGATCCATATCCTAAAGCAACCTCTTGAATCCATAGGAAGGTCGTTAATTGTTGGAGTTCTTAGTGACAAAAAATCACATGTTTAGACTTGATTGCTACTTCTAAGATCTGTTTTTTTTTTTTTTTTTAAATTTCGTATGGCTTGTCATCGAACAGTAAACATTTAAGTAGGAAAGTAAGCTGAACAAAGTAAAATTGATGCAGAATGACCATTCGTATTTTCGAAACTAAAATGGAAGTTCCACTCTAGAAATGTTATCAAACATGGCTGTAAAAGCGTAACTCGCTTGTAGATTATCTTCTCTCGTCAACCCCCATAAAAGAAAAAAATTAGAGGAAATATGTTCCTAACTCTCCCCTTATTTTCATTGCAACTAGTGGTGTAGAAGGATCAAGGAGCATTGTGGAATAAGGTACACAAGGGACATCCAAGGCTAGAAAGCAAAGGGAAGTTCGGGTGTTCTTTAGAAAACGCTTATAGCAACATAGTAGGTGTGTTGGGTTTTGGGGGGGGGGGGGTGGGGGGGAGCAAATAGCATGGTTTGGAGGGATATAGTACAGGAGGGTTGACCAACGGCCATATAATACATACTTTTAACATCATCTTGGAGTATTAGTTAGACTATCTGTCAAAAGGAAAAGAAGAAAAACAATCGTAGGCGTCGAAGGTTGGGATTAAATTCACCAGAGAAAAATGAACCCAAAAATTGAGCTAAATCATATGGGTCTGGACAGAATACTACCAAAGGTGTCATCGCTTTGACACAACATTAGATCAAAAGTATATGTGATAAATGTTTTCTCGCAACCTGTCCACTCAATCCAATCTTCCAAAGGCCTATTGTTCGCGCGGCTTTTGCTCTTGCGATGAATATCACCACACCAGTTTGTCCCGTAAATCCAAACATATACCTCCTATACAATCCGTACTCATCAAAACTGGAATAAACAGTAGTACTCATAAAATCTAGCTAGACATTTGAAACATAAAAAAAGTTACGCTATTAGGAGAAGATATTAGAATTATAGTATTGTAGTATGATATTGTTCCAAATAGATAAATCCTTTTGATGATGAACTCTATTTAGCTTTGGATTTGAGATTTGAATTCTTCAACTTCTACACTTTAAATCTAATCTTAATTTTCTTTTCTCTCTTTTCCGCAGGTATTAAATGTGGAAATTGAATCAAGACTCGATTGCAAGCTAAGTGTCACCACATTATTAGTATTTTAGAAGAAACCTCGCACTATCCGTCTTAGTTTAGGAGTAATATTTCGTATATTTCGGTTGGATTGGTACTTTGGAAGAAACTGCATTGTCCGTCTTAGTTTAGGAGTAATATTTAGTATATTTCAGTTGGATTTTCTTGTTGTTAGACATATTTTACTTTTATTTAGGAGTTTGTAATGAGATATGATCTCAGTACAATTTTAGTTGTTCTTAATTGTATGACCATGGGTGAATTGTATTATTATCTAGCATGTTTTGTTATTTTATTTTCAATTTATGCAATTCTAATTTTAAAAATTAATAACTACAAAATAATTAAACGTCATCGAATGTCTATAATTAGTGACAAATATTTTGTCATTAAAGGATTAATTTTTGGCGACGACTAAACTAAATTTTTCTAGACAAATATATTTTCGTCACGAAACAAATTATTTCGTCATAAGTTGATTACATTCAGCGACAAAAATATATTTGTCCTAGTATCCTCCTCCTTATTGGGTACAAATTAATGCTTTATGTTATGAAAATTGTAATTGTCACTAATCATGACAATTTATAGTGACAATTTTTTTTTGTCAGCAAAAGCAATACTATTAGTGACTAGATGATAGATTTAACTACAAAATTGTAAGCTTTGTTTATAACAACAAATTTGTCACTAATCTCTATACATTTAGGGACGAAACATTTTTTTGTATATAAAAGGTAGTCTTTAGTGACGAAATTATATTATTTCAGCTACAAAATACATATAGCTTTTGAGACAATTGGTATCGTCACTGAACAAACTAAATAGTTAGTGACAAGATAGTTTCGTGGGTGTTAGTAGCCTCTTTAGTGACAAAAACACACTATCAACTACGAAAATCTATCCTTTTTATGACAAATATGTTCGTCACAAATACTATGCATTTGGGGACGAAAGGAAGATTTCGTAGTTAATAAACTTTATTTAGTGACGAAACATTAAGTTGTCTTTGTATACTTTTAGCGACCCGCTTTTAGGGACGAATGATTGACGAAATTTTTTTTGTCACACAAGATTTTTGGTGACGAAATATGACTTATAAGTGACGAAATTATTTGTCCCTGATAATCGAATTTGTTGTAGTGAACGTTTCAATGAAGAAAAGAGCGGAGTGAGATGATTGTGATATTTGACACAAATATCTTTAGTTCGCGTCATTTTCCTCTAATTTTTAGCACTTTAATCGCATATCTTTGTATCGAAATCGTTATATTCGAGCTTATGTTGGTTTGTTTGTGATGTTTAGGTACAACGAGGATGAATGGAGGAGCTCCGAGTGTTTTCGTGAAGTTTTGGAAGAATTGCATGCAATAAAAGAGACGAGAGGTAGAAGAAAATCGAAGAATCACTGAAGGCCTGCGCGGCACCTATGCTTCCCGCAGGTGCCGTAAGTCGGCAAATTTTCCAGATTCGTTCGGTATTTGGTTTTTTATTTCCAGACTTTACCCTAGACTGTAAATATAGGTTTTAACATTGTAAATACGGCTAGGACATGTTCTTGAGCACAGTAAGCCGTCGTTCTTAGTTTATTAGCTTTTCTTATAATTTTTTGTCATTAAACCCTAGGTTATTCATGAATTCTTGCATCTCTTCTTGAATCATGAGTAGCTAAACTCTCTAATTTTAGGGTTGTGTCAAAGACATGATAGCTAGTTTGACGACAACTTCTATCTATTGAATTTCCATCTTTTGGGTTGCTTATTTATTCTTGTGCTTAAATTGTTTATTTACCTGATCAATAGTTATACACTATCTGTGGCGTGTGAATAGAACTTGAGAGAGAGAGAATTTGCTTGCATAATAAGAATAAATAGAGTTTGGTCGAGATCCCTTAGGGCAATCGTTTCGCTAATGAGGATAGGAATATACCCTTTAGCCTCGCGTAGTTGAATACAGAAATTTAAATGCGTTCTTGCTATTTGTTTGATGACCATAGGAATATAGGCGTTGGAGTAGCTATAGATCAACAAACACAAAATCACTCAAGAAAGTTTAGAACAAAGTTTAATTACAACTTCCATTATTAATGGCAGGGCTTCAATATTACTTCTTCCCTTCTGATTCCTACTATCCAAGGCCACCAAAGATTACTACCGATGATGTGGCAACGACAACGGTGGTGAGTAGCGGCGTTCTTGAAAAACTGGTGAGTGGCGCCGCCGTGGTCCACCGTGACATGTTGTTACAAGACAAGATTCTTAAAGTGTCAACTCCATTGTCAATGAATTTGGTTAGATATCAGCCAGTGTTGGTTTCCAAGACTAGTAGAGTTATGCTTTATTGCAACAATTGTTTTTTCAATTTTTGATTTACTAATATATTAAGTCTTTAGTATACATGTATCATTATTAATTATTGTATAACTTAGCTTGAATTTGAAAAAAAAAAAAAAAAAAAGGTAGCTTGAATAGACTTGTGAGCAACTCTGAAGAGACTCATAAAGTAATTATTAACTGGTCAACTAGTTACCCAGAAAATAGAATAAGTAGAATTGTTAGAATACTTGACTGGATTGTCGCAAGCCATGACCTTGGAACTCTTTCTCATCTGATAAATTTAAAGAATTTCTTCCTAGTTTCATATTGCTACGAATCTCTTATTTTATTAATTTCGTTAAATAATTACAACAAACATTGAAATTGTGTCACACCCAATCCTGGTAGGGCATGACGAGCACTCGCCTCTCATCAGAGTCGAGCGAACCTCAGACATTCGCTCTATCAAAACCTGTCATTTCAAAAAACTTTTAAGAACATAAAACTTTTCCAAAAAGAAATCATCTAAAATACATACTCTTTTAAAGTATACAAATGACTCAACTGATATCACTCTATCGGCATCTAGACAAACATATCACAGGACACTGTCTGCAAAGTCTCTAACATATACAAAATACCATAACATAAGTACTTTGACTCAAAGAACACTCCGAACTAAGATGGAGCTCACCAATCCGAATTTGATAGCCCGGGAACATCCTATAGCCAAAAGTCTTCTACTCATCCGTATACACACACGTGGCATGAAACGCAAAGACCCCCGTGTAAAGGGACGTCGAGACGAACAATGTACCGAGTATGTAAGGCGAAACCGAAACAATATATCTCGACTCGGATGATAAAAGAGAGATGACTCAACTCGTACCCGTAACCAACTCGATAAACATGTACGTGCATATGAACTTTTGATGCAAAGAGTGTATATATATATATATATATATATATATATATATATATATATACGCATGCCTTCACCCCGCTCGCACCCCTTCGGGCATAATAGCATAACGGCCTCCTGGTTCCCTCTTCGGCATCATAATCATCGTATACCGAGTGATCGGTGGTTTGCGTATATAACGCCTTAGCCCTTTTCCCTTCCCCATGAAATGATGTCGTGCATGTATGTAAATATTCAAATGCATGAAAATCTTTGAAAACCATCAAAAGACTCCTTCGGAGCAACTTTAACGCAAAACGGAAACTTCTTCCCCTTTTCATTTGTCTCCTTCGAGACCCTAAAATTTAAATGTAAAATGCATAGGAAAGAGAAAACCCTTTGAATGTCCCCTTCGGGACTTAAGAGGTCAAAGATACAAATACTCCTACACTATCTAGGAATAGAGTCTTTGGAGTTCGTTTATTTGCTGGGTTCGTTTAGATAATAAGGATCTTCATCACTACCATAATCATCACCACTATCATGTCTCACTTGAATGATCCATAACATAAACTGAGGCCATATGTTATATAGCACGCTCAGACATAAGCTGAGGCCATATTTCATATAGCACACTCAGACATAAGCTGAGGCCATATGTTATATAGCACGCTCAGACATAAGTTGAGGCCATATGTCATATAGCACACTCAGACATAAGCTGAGGCCATATATTATATAGCACGCTCAGTCACGTCATGAAATCATCTAGAAACTTAGGCTTGAAAATCTCTAGGATTAGAGTCATCATAAGATTCTTCAGAAACTATAGACTTCTGGTATTTCTAGGAGTAAAAATATTATGGATGTCATGTATGGAATCATAATATAGGAATCATGCCTTTGAAAGAAAGTTTTAACCTTAACATACCTGGAAGCTTACATTTCACTTTCCAACCTACCTCCTTGAAATTTACGTCTTGTCTCAAATCTACATATAAAATCATTCATACTATTGTTAGGCCCGTTGTCATATACTTATCCTAAGCCTCCAAATAAATCTTTCTAGAATCCCAAAATTTCGGCGAAAGATCTCCTCTTGTTTATATACCTAGCCCAAAATCTCAATTCAGCAACCAACAACAACAACAACAATACCAACATCAACAACAATATTATCAACACCAAAATATCCCATAAACATCCCACACGATGTTTTATCCAATTTCTCGACCCATAAATTCCTTATATGCTCATTTAGTAACTTTTCCTCCGTAGATAAGCTTAAATCAATACTAATAAGGAAAGGTTCATACCTTTCACCCGCTAGAACTGCAATATCTTTGATTATCACCTTGAATCCAAGCCAAGTTCCTTCGCAATTCCATATTATAATCGGAGCCATGTGTTGTCCAAACTTAAATTCGGGGATTTTACTTAATTTGCGTTAAAATCTAGTGGACGGAAGTTGGGAGAGTTTTCAAGAGAATTTGAGAAATGTTTGGAGAATTTTTTTTAGGCTGAAAAAAAATGAGGGGTTTTAGCCCTTAAATAGTGAGCTAAAGTCGGTATACTGTAGCAGTACTGTTCACCACCTTACTGTTCACGGTGTACTGTTCATCCGCGAAAATTATTTCGAGACCTAAAACTTTTATACACCGATCTCTTTATTGCATACTTGGACATGACCAAAACTCCATACTGTCTGTATAACTTGTTCAACATCTCAAATTTGGCAAAACTTATTTTATTTATTATTTTTTTTTCCGATTCGTTTAACCTCCAACCTTCACGATACTTACTTATCACTTGTTGAACATAACGTAAACACTTATAACTTCAAACATAATCCTGTCCTTTGAGCTTATGTGACTAACCTATGATGCAACTTAACGCCCGAAAATACGGGATGTAACATCCTTTCCCCCTTTAAAAACATTCGTCCTCGAATGTTAAATTAAGACGCAACTTACTTCAAGCTACATCTATAATCCATCCTTGTGCTCGTACTCAAGCTTACTTGCTTCCCCCCTTAAAGGTTTTACCTTATGGTATCACTATATCCAGAGTATTCTATTCGAATCCGTAGTCGTAGTCATTTCGTCATGATCCTTAACATCCTTCCCTTTTGCCTCCACATGCCCGCTTATTTTTCCTTTATTCTTTTCTTAAAAGTATCGTCCTATGGTACCTTTCGGAACTCTAAATCTCATGTCCTTTCCTGAACTCATTTGCATTTTTTTTTTCATTTGTCAGCTTCCTTTTTTTGTCACCAATTGTTCCAGTTTCTTGAGCAACCATTTCCTCATTTCTTCTTATTGTATTTCCTTTTTCCATAAATACTATCCCGTGTGATTATCTCTACTTCCTTGCTTCTTTCCACCCCTGGTCATCTTTTGCAGTCTATTTCTGTCCTTGGTCTTTTTCAGATCTCACTTCGATTTATTCTATCTAGTTTAACTCAAAAATACTTTCGTAGCTCACCTTATGTCCCTACACTCTTATCCTTCCATTAGTATCGAAATAGCCTAATCTTGACTGCAGTTTTATCTTAACACTCTAACTTGCGTTGCCTTGTACTTTCCCTCAATTCATCCGTAATATCGTGGCGTATATCCTCCGCTTGTTATCCCACCTTTGGCATCAACTCTTCACTTAGTCCTTTCCCTCATATTGTGTCACCTCATTATCAAAACCCTACTATTCCCCTTAATCCCACTCGTATACAATTATCTCAATAGCTTCGACCATAAGTCTCAAAATCAGTCCGTATCTATGTGCAGCAATACTCTTTAACTTGACTTGAACATATAGCCGATTCCATAATCCTTCTGATAATTTACTACCTTATTGTCTTCATACGACTCGCAATACTTTACTCACTTGTTTTTATAAAACCTCAAATTGTACTATTGATCACCTTCCTTGCTGATCATTCAGGATATCTTACTTGTTTATCAATTTTCTTTATAATCCCAATAAGTCTCATTCCTATAAAGCCTTTAATCCACCTGAATCCCCTTAATCTCAACTGAGCCATCTAAGAATTCCTTCTAGAGCAGTTCACAAGTATTAATCCAACATATTTCACTTACCATCCTGTCGCTAGGTTTCCCATTTCCCTTACTTATGCAATGTACACATACTCACATGATTTAGCTTTGAGAGATTTTTTAATAGAGCTTCCCTTGTAATTCTTACTATCCCAAACCTGCACACAGCTCAGAAAGCAAGTCCAATGCCTCACAGGGCAACCGCAGAAATACAAACGATCCATAGTTCAGCTATACCAAATTCTTCTCATATATCAGCACCAATAGACGGAAAACATACCTTTCTGATACGAGCACCAATCCTTACTAGTAACCTTAAAACCAAGCAAGCAATCACTCATCAATAATCAAGACATCTGGGGTTAGGACCAGGGATTTCATAACCTATGACATAGCTCTACGCACGATCTAAGATAAGAAAGAAAGGTAACCATCCTAGATGTCCTGTAGCCTCCTGTTTATAAATGTGGCGCGCTTCACACCATAAACAAGACTCTACTGGACACGACTTTGCAGACAACCCCTAGGACGAACTGCTCTGATACCAATTTTTCACACCCCAATCCTGATAGGGCATGACGGGCACCCGACTCTCATCAGAGTCGAGCGAACCCTCAGACATTCGCTCTATCAAAACCTGTCATTTCAAAAAACTTTTAAGAACATAAAACTTTTCCAAAAAGAAATCATCTAAAATACATACTCTTTTAAAGTACACAAATGACTCAGCGATATCCTTTGTTGACAACTTGACAAACATACCACGAGGAAAACTGCAAAGTCTCTAACATATACAAAATACCATAACATAAGTACTTTGACTCGGCAACACTCCGAACTAAGATGGAGCTCACCAATCCGGCGATAGCACGGAACATCCTATAAAATGTCTTCTACTTATCATATACACTGCGTGGCATGAAACACGAGCGCCCCCGAGCAAAGGGACGTCGGTACGAACAATGTACCGAGTATGTAAGGTAGAACGAAACAATATATCTCGACTCGGATGATAAACTTTAAGAACAACTCGAAAACATGTACGTGCATATGAACTTTTGATAATGTGTATATATATATATGTAATGCATGCATCACCATTACATGACCCGCCGGGCATAATAGCATAAAGGCCCACAAAATGCGACTCTTCGGAGCATCATAATCATCGTATACCCGACCGATCGGGTCGTATATAACGCCTTAGCCCTTTTCCCTTCCCTATGAAATGATGTCGTGCGTATGTAAATATGCAAAAGCATGAAAATATTTGAAAACCATCAAAAGACTCCTTCGGGAACTTTAACGCAAAACGGAACTTCTTCCCCTTTTCATTTGTCTCCTTGAACCCCAAAATTTAAATGTAAAATAAAGCATAGGAAAGAAAACCCTTTGAATGTCCCCTTCGGGACTTAAGAGGTCAAAGATACGAATACTCCTACACTATCTAGGAATAGAGTCTTTGGAGTTCGTTTATTTCTTCAGATAATAAGGATCTTCATCACTACCATAATCATCACCACTATCATGTCTCGGAATGATCCATAACATAAGCGAGGCCATATGTTATATAGCACGCTCGGACATAAGGCGAGGCCATATGTTATATAGCACGCTCGGACATAAGGTATGTTATATAGCACGCTCGGACATAAGCGAGGCCATATGTCATATAGCACGCTCGGACATAAGCGAGGCCATATAAGGCGAGGCCATATGTTATATAGCACACTCGGACATAAAGTAAGGCTATATATTATATAGCACGCTCGGTCGCGTCATGAAATCATCTAGAAACTTAGGCTGTCTGTGTGTGTAAGATTCTTCGAAACTATAGTCATTTCTAGGAGTAAAAATATTATGGATGTCATATATATATATATGCAAAGAAAGGTTTAACCTTAGCATACCTGGAAGCTCGCTTCTCGACTTTCCAACCTACCTCCTGTCTTGAAATCTACATATAAAGCCATTCATACTATTGTTAGGCCCGTTGTCATATACTTATCCTATAACCAAATGTCTTCTACTCATCTGTATACACCTGCGTGGCATGAAATGCAGCGCCCCCAGGCAAAGGGACGTCAGTACGAACAATGTACCGTGTATATCTCGACTCGGATGATAAAAAAGAGTAACGGACTCAACTTGTTGTAACCAACTCGATATATATATATATATATATATATATAAATATATATATATATATATATATATATATATGCATGCCTTCACACGCCTCGAAATTATTCGGGCATAATAGCACAATGGCCCCCGGGCCTCTCTTCGGGCATCATAATCATCGTATACCGGCTGATCGGTGGTTTGCGTATATAATGCCTTAGCCCTTTTCCCTTCCCCATGAAATGATGTCGTGCGTGTATGTAAATATGCAAATGCATGAAAATATTTGAAAACCATCAAAAGACTCCGCCGGAGCAACTTTAACGCAAAACGGGAACTTCTTCCCCTTTTCATTTGTCTCCTTCGAGACCCCAAAATTTAAATGTAAAATGCATAGGAAAGAGAAAACCCTTTGAATGTCCCCTTCGGGACTTAAGAGGTCAAAGATACGAATACTCCTACACTATCTAGGAATAGAGTCTTTGGAGTTCGTTTATTTGCTGGGTTCGTTTAGATAATATGATCTTTATCACTACCATAATCATCACCACTATCATGTCTCACTTGAATGATCCATAACATAAACTGTTATATAGCACGCTCAGACATAAGCTGAGGCCATATGTCATATAGCACGCTCAGACATAAGCTGAGGCCATATGTTATATAGCACGCTCAGACATAAGCTGAGGCCATATGTCATATAGCACACTCGGACATATATATATTATATAGCACGCTCGATCACGTCATGAAATCATCTAGAAACTTAGGCTTGAAAATCTCTAGGATTGGAGTCATCGTAAGATTCTTCAGAAGCTATAGACTTCTGGCATTTCTAGGAGTAAAAATATTATGGATGTCATGTATGGAATCAAAATATAGGAATCATGCCTTTGAAAGAAAGGTTTAACCTTAACATACAGAAGCTTACATTTCACTTTCCAACCTATCTCTTAAGATCTTGAAATCTACATATAAAATCATTCATACTATTGTTAAGCCCGTTGTCATATACTTATCCTAAGCCTCGAAATAAATCTTTCTAGAATGCGAAAATTTCGGCGACATCTCCTCTCGTTTATATGCCTAGCCCAAAATCTCAATTCGAACCAACAACAACAACAACAATACCAACATCAACAACAATATTATCAACACCAAAATATCCCATAAACATCCCACACGATGTTTTATCCAATTTCTCGACCCATAAATTCCTTATATGCTCATTTAGTAACTTTTCCTCCGTAGATAAGCTTAAATCAATACTAATAAGGAAAGATTCATACCTTTTACCCGCTAGAGCTGCAATATCTTCGATTATCACCTTGAATCCAAGCCAAGTTCCTCCGCAATTCCATATTATAATCGAAGCCATGTGTTGTCCAAACTTAAATTCGGGGATTTCACTTAATTTGCGTTAAAATCTAGTGGACGAAAGTTGGGAGAGTTTTCTAGAGAATTTGAGAAATGTTTGGAGAGTTTTTTTTAGGCTGAAAAATGAGGGGTTTTAGCCCTTAAATAGTGAGCTAAAGTCGGTATACTGTAGCAGTACTGTTCACCACCTACTGTTCACAGTGTACTGTTCATCCGTGGAAATTATTTCGAGACCTAAAACTTTTATACACCAATCTCTTTGTTGCATACTTGGACATGACCAAAACTCCATACAGTCTGTATAACTTGTTCAACATCCCAAATTTGGCAAAACTTTTTTTTTTTTTTTTTTCCGATTCGTTTAACCTCCAACCTTCACGATACTTACTTATCACTTGTTGAACATAACGTAAACACTTATAACTTCAGACATAATCTTATCCTTTGAGCTTATGTGACTAACCTATGATGCAACTTAACGCACGAAAATACGGGATGTAACAAATTGTTACTCTCTGGAGTAGTCACATCGGAATTTGAAGTAGTTAAACAGTAGAAAATCTAAGTCTTTGCGGGTATGATATCTGGACTTTAAATCCTATACTACTTGTAAGACCGTATATACTTGCGTGTGCGTTTGGGAGCAACAAATTGCAACAAATTTAGCTTTAAGTTCTAATCATCATGAATAGTGCTATCAGATTAAGAAATTATACTAACATAACATCGTAATAACATGAAAGAAGTTGAACTGGAAAAAAAGTTGAATTCATCTTAAAAATCTTATTGATGCCCACAATTCAATTTTCTTATTTGCCTAATGTCACCATCATCGTGAGGTTTTTAAATCTACACAATTTGAAATAAAATATGTTTTCAATATTCGAATTTTTCAAATGGTATAGTTGCAAGCACTTATACCTATAAAATAGAAATTAGAAAACTGTTTTACATAAAAAAATATAGACAATACGAAATACATCTTGTTCGTAACAAAATAATTGCTAGTTAGAGGAACTAATCTTATTTTTCCCATTTCTTTTACATAATTTCTTTTAGTTAAAAAACCAGTCAATTTCTTGAATTGAAATTACCGTTGGTGGTATACTAATATTTTCCTATTTTAAGACATGAAATACTTGCCCATTTAAGAAAAATAAAAAAACAAAAAAGAGGGAATGAATAATAACGGCTTCTTTAACCAATTAGGCGCGCGGAACCAAAGCTACTCGTCGTTTTTACGGTAATGCATGTATGTGCTTGGCCTCAAAGACCATAACGGACAAAAATAATTAAACAAATATTAACTAGTTTTGGAGAATTAATTTTTCTACTAGTTTTTTGAGGTGATATTATGACACATACCACTAAGTATTTTCTCCGTGTTCTTCCCAGCCCAAGGGTTGGAGGTAATAAACTAATAATCATTTTTCCCTTTCTTTTATATAATTTATTTTAGTTAATAATCCAGTCAATTCATGATATGAAATTATCAGGTACTCTCTATCCTGTGCCTTTGCACGCCCCTTAAGAATTAATAAATGAAGTATATATTTTACTATAATACTCATATTAATTGGTGTATAGTCTCATTGAACTTGGAGAATAATTTGGAAATTGAGTAATTAATGTTAAGGGTAAAACAAGAAAAAAAAAAAGTTTGTCTTTTCTTGATTTTTTTTTTCTTTTTTTTAACCCCTCCCCCTAGGAGCTCCCTCATTTGCTTCGTTGGTGACTCGAACTCGCAACCTTCAGGTTGAAAGTGGAGGGTGCTTACCATTTGAGCAACCCCCTCTTGTCTTGATATGCTAAAGTGTACAAGTAAAATAAAAATTTATTTTTAGTATAATGGACAAGTAAAAGTGAATGGAGAGAGTAGTACACTAATTTTACATGAAATACTTGGCTATTTAAGGAAAAGAAAAGGGGAAAACTA
This sequence comes from Lycium ferocissimum, assembly GCF_029784015.1. Taxonomy (NCBI): domain Eukaryota; kingdom Viridiplantae; phylum Streptophyta; class Magnoliopsida; order Solanales; family Solanaceae; genus Lycium; species Lycium ferocissimum. The sequence continues at coordinate 57,063,559 of NC_081345.1, read as the reverse complement.
AAGAAAATAATTAAAAACAAAAGAGGGAATAATGAATAATAACGGCTTCTTTAACCAATTAAGCGCGGGCTTTTACCATATAAATACATGTTATTCTCATATTCATCTTCTTCTCTTCCTCATTAAACCAATCCCAAATTTTCTGAAAACTATCATTCTTTGCTTCAAGAAAATATGCAGAATAATCCCAGAAACCCATTCACTTTTCGCAAAGAAATTGTTTCTTCTTCAAATATGAAGAATCCAAGAAGGGTATTTGGTTCTTCTTCCAGTCTACAAGTGGAAGTTGGTTCTTCTTCTTCAATTCCCAGAAATCCATTCAGTTTTCGTGACGAAATTGCTTCATCTTCTTCTTCAAGTCTAGTACTACCAATAGATTATCAACCTGGAAAACTTGGCCAAAAATTCATTGATCCCCTCACTAATGACACTTATCTTCTTGAAGAAGAAATTGGTTCTTCTTGTAATGGACTTTGCCGTGTTTACAGAGCTCAATATACTGCATGTCTCGAGACGAATGGCTGTTTTGTCCCTAATGGCCACGTCACTTTAAAGATCATCAACAAGAACCTTCAAGAAAGTGATGAGCTTCAAAATCAAGTTCATACAAGCATTAGTTATACTAGAGATAATACAAGAAAGTTGATTGGACTTAAGAGAAGTTTCACAACTGATGAATTGGTATGTATTTCTTTACCGTATATGAACAGAGGATGTCTTCGTTATATTCTTTCTACACGTCCGGATAAAAAATTGCCTGAAGATTTCATTGCTGTTGTTCTTAAAGAAGTAGTTGTGGGTTTAAGTGATGAACTTCATGTTGAGTTTCATAATCCAAGGGCTCATAAGACTTTAAATGCTGGAGATATCTTTGTTCATATTGATGATGCTACTGAGGAAATGTTGATTAAATTAGCATTTGAAGCATCGGTTTACGATTCCGAAGTCATTGAGGAAAATCAGAATTGTAATGTTGGAGAAGCTAGTTCATCGTCTTCGTTTTTGGATGTGAAGAGTATTTTCAAATGGGGTGCTGCACCAGAGGTGTTAAGGGGAGAAAATGACACACCAAAATCTGATGTTTGGCTATTGGGAATAACGGCATTGGAATTAGCGTATGGGGATATACGTGTGAGAAATCGTGGGGATTTGGATTATATAACCAAGAAGATAAGGAAGAAGAAGAGGTTGCCGAGATCACTTGAAAAGCTGTTGCTGAAGAGGAAAGCGAAATTGAAGAAAGTGAATTTGATTAAATGAAAGAAAAGGGCATTTTCGGAGGAGTTTGAGAAGATGGTTGTTTCTTGTCTTTGTGAGAATCCAGAAGAGAGGCCAACTGCCCATCAGCTTTTGAGTACTCCATTCTTTACTACTGCTATTGAAAGGTTTCAGCAATTTGTATTGAATGCTAAGGATAATCCAGACCATACTGATAATTGAAGATCAAACAAAGAATTATCACTGTAGAATTAGACATTTACATTCATATGATGGTATTAGTAAGAGCAAAATTCTAGGTATATTCAGCTGATTTTGGGATTAAACATCGATGTATAGTACTAGCTACTACTTCGTTTAGGAATAAAATGCTCTATTTTTTGAGCTTGGGATGATATGGTTTAGTATGCACATGGAATAGAATTTCTGCTGGATTTGTCATCTGATTTTTTCTCTGCTTTATTTTCCTTCTGATCGTAGCTGCTTCTAGTATTTGATTTGGATGATACGTTTGTATATTCCTACGAAGTTTGTCATTGTTTGTGGATAATGCATTGGTTTATGTTCAATTGTTTCTGGTGGCAGTGACCTGTATTTGTTGTTACCCACAGTAGCTGAGAGTCTGATAAACCAGTATGCAATTTTAGTGTATCACTTCAAAAAGGAGTGCAATGAAGCACATGTTGAGCAGCATACTGCTGAGGCAGGAATAATCAATGGACAGTAGATATTAGTAGCATAATTCATCAGCCAGGAAATAAACCATGTTTTCATCTGTTAAAAAACGAAGATCTTTGGTCACTTCCATCGTCAAATAGGTAATCTGTGAGGTTTAGTACCAAAAACTGGCACACACAATTGCAAGAACTCAAGTCAGTGACGCTTCACTTGTGCTTCAGAAACAGCAGCTTTGATGAAGCGCATGTGGAAAACATAAGGCGCTGGAACTGTTAAGTACCTCAACATATTCCAGCACTGCTAATTAATCATTCACATCAGCAGCATCAATGTTCACAATCTGGACTTTTGGTTTATGACATTCAAGATTAATCCTTTCATAAGCATGGTCTTTGCACCACTGAATCCAAATCAAGACAGCCTTGTCTATCTGTTGCCATAATTAGCAAGTAATTTCCCTCATGATCTCTCACACTATATGACCCGCTCCTGTTCTTCCATCTGTATTTTCCTTGATTCATTTCACTGTAGGAGTTAGAGAAAGGATTTTCAGTAGCCACATTTGTGTCATGCCATTACGGGACTAGTGTTATGTTTAGTAGCCAGATCACTGGACTCATTAATGCTGGCACAGCAGGGGTGGGGGACATAGGGGGTGGATTCACTCAACTCCTCACGCCTTTTCTTTTTCATATAATCAAATTAATCGGGGCTTCTCCGTTCACTGCCTGGCGTATCGCCTTTTCTGTTATGAAAGGACTTATTATCTCAACTCTTGGGCAAGATTTCCCTGATGGAAACCTTAGTACTCTCCAAAAAAAGGGGAGAGGATGCAAAAGATCAATTTTCAAAGGTTAGGCTCTGCCCCCCATATACATGTACAAAGCACTGTAATACAATAGTTAATTATTAACTGGACTGATTTTGGTTTCCATAGCTTATGTAATATATTTTTGGGCTTAGAACTCCACCATCTGGACATCATACTAATGACAAGGATATTCCCCCATCTGATACCTAAAGGCCCTCCAAATGAACTCCATATATATCCTCTTGGCCAAATCACCAGAAATAAAAGTATGAATCATAGTTTCTCTTTTTGGATATTTGCAGCAACTAAATCAATTTCCCGTGATATTCAGTTTGGACGCAAAATATTTCTTCTGCTCTTTGTTCTTTTAATTATAACTTTAAGTCAAATCTTTCACTGTTGATTACCTGTGTTCTTACTTTCACGAGCAAATTAAAACAGAATTTTTAGTACTTTGATAAGAACGAGCCATCCAGCAATATTAACGTGATTCTCTTTTATTTTTCCAGCAAACATTATGGTGTAGCCATACCATTACTTTGCAATTACTACATGAACAGATATTGGAAAGTATTTTCTGCAGAATCCAAATAACTTGCACAAGCTAAAGCAGGAATATAGGCAAATTTTATACACCATCAGGTGAAAGTAACTGGGAAAACTGACTACATATGAGAATATCTGCTTTTTACACACTGCATAATTAATCTAAATTTGAAACTAAGGAGAAATTAACAATAAAACGAAAAAGGGTGCTAATTAAACACTACTCCTAGCTTCCTAGATGTAATCTTGAGAACAAGGCCAGGGTAAACATCATCGGCATCATTGATCTGAGTATTCTCCTCCAATATAAAAATGTCGTCACACTTGTCCGATATTGTTTGAAGTGTTTCTCCTTCTTCAACTACGTATATTTCATCACACAATTTGATGCTTCCTAGGTGATCACCTTCTTCAAGATTTCGAGCTTCCGAGAAAGAATACTTCATCAATACTGTAAGCAACAAAAACAGAAGAAAAAGAGAGGAATAGGAATTGAAATTTGCTGTGAACGACATTCTTGAGGAAGCCATGAGGAGTGGAAAGAATTAAGTAAATAGCTGTATATATATGAGATTGAAGGGAAGTTCAAACAATTTGTTGGTTTATTAGTATGTGTAGGAAGTGGGGCTGCTCCACGTTCTTCTGTTAAGCTATTGGTTTGGGGAGTGGGCAGTTGTTATCTACGGCATTTGCACAAATTGTTTTTTTTTTTTTTTTTTTACACCTTATTTTATTTTTGAATAGTTTATACCTTAATTTTCAAGAAGGCATAGAACCTTGACCCTTGCCTTTTGTGTGAAATATAGGTAGAAGCATTGAAGCTATCAAAACAAAGTAACTATGTTTTTTTTATAAGTTGCCCAATTCACAAATGTTTGCGAGCTTGCAGACCTCACATAATTAACTCGATGGAAAAACCTTGGAAAAAAATAACTAAACTAATTTTTTTTTTACTAGACACTCAGACTCATCACACTAACTTTTTCTGTATGTTAACTTCTATGAATCAATGGACACAAAACTCCATTCTTGACACCCTCTTTTCTATATGTTATAAATCTTTAACAATGAATGGAACACCTCCATTCTTGAGAGACCTAATATAATCTAGTACAAACACTACTAAAAAAACAGGAATTACCAGCGAATAAATTCCGAAGCTAAACAACAAAATCTATCGCTAATCCTATTTAGCGACGCATTAGCAACGAAGTTCACAGCTAATTCAAGTTTCTTGTAGTGAAGTTGTCTCTAAATAAATGGGAGCATTGACGCAACAACAAGAGTTGTTGTCATGTGACTAGGAGGTCACGGGTTCAAGCAGTATATATAACCTCATCACCCCTGCAGTCTGTGCATAGTGGGAGTTTAGTCCACCAATTTGTCTTATTAGTAATCTCCAAGTACATGTTAGGAAAGAAATGGCAAAATTTAAATGGTAAGATTTTCTTGAATGGCGAGGAACGATCCAATTATGTCACCACCAACATCTGGAAATTCTTCAAATCCAGGAAGACTTTTCACCTTGCCTCTTCTATCAACTTCAACAGGGTACTTTAGGAGGTGGCCTCTCATTTCAGTTACTTCGTCAGCTGAAAATTGTTTCAAGTTTGCTTCACCCATCGATCTAACCCGCCTAACGCACTCTAGAGACTCTGGTCGGGTGAAGTAGTCATCGACAACTGCAAGATGCTCAGCCCACAGAGACATTCTATATCTAAATATCTACACAAAATAAATTGACACATAAATCATTCGTGAGACAAGAAAGTTCACCACATAGGTACTCCGAGGGTGATCTTTTACAAAATTAGGGGATTCAATCTTAACCACCTTATTCTGCAGTTACTTTTCGTAATATGTATAATGTATGTTACATTTTCTGCAGCTCCATCATAAACAGAAAATGATTCGAGATTCACATTGGGGGATAAGCAAACGTAGGAAATATGGAGCAAGTTTGAAATGTCAAAAGCCTTTGCTTTACGAAAGTATCACTAGCAATTACAGACATTCAGTATCAGTTTGCAATTGAAATGGCAAAAGAAATAGGCATTCTGCAGAGAACATTACATACTTGTTTAGAGAACTTGATTATTTATTTGTTCGACAGATGCGTGTTTTGCACCGTGTAAGAGACTGGAACGTATAAATTTTGAAAAGGGTAATAGGATTTGATAAGTGGAGTTGGAGATCTCATGATCAAGCTATCGTGTAGTAAAAGCAGAAGCAGCATACTAAATAGTTTCCTTAAAATGGAGAAGAATTTTTAAGTTCATAGAGAAGTCAAAGTTTTTTCTGGATTTAAAGATTCAATCAAATTATTCAGGTATACATAGAACTTTTCTCAATGATCACCTGTCCACTGGGATTCGATTGATTTCTTGCCCATGTATGATACGGTTGATATGCTCCCATTGCTATCTCCGTGTCTCTGGTACCCTCTAGTGAGCGTTGATTGATGTTTGCAGATCCCACTATGACATACTCATCATCCACAATCATTCCTTTAGAATGAACATAAATCATAAATCTTCTGTATTTTCGACTCAGTGCCTGCAACGTCATTAGTGATAACTAATGTGAACTTTGCAGGCTAGAGTCTAGGCAGAGAATTATACAACAAATGTATAAAAAAACTAAAACGCAAAGCTTCTAGTAATCGGCATTTTTACTGAAGCTTATCCTTCAAGAAAAGCATAAGCAACAGTTCCATCTTGCAATGATGCGATTAGGCATTTAAAGATGAGCAAAGTAAAGAGAAAAAGAGAAATGCAAAAATCCATTGGATTTAGGAACTTTGGGTTCTTTCGTTGGAGAAGAGAGGTCGTAGGGAAGTACCTGAGGAGTGTTAGCAGCACCCGAATTCTCATTTTCCCCTACATCAGCCTCACGGTTACCAAGACAGAAGAAGTTCAAATAATCTTGTGGAGAGAAAGCATCCTCAAGGCCAACCTCCACTAAAGTCTTGTAAATAGTTTCGTACATCATTTGTATCGTCTTATGCTGCCAGCCAACATACAGTCTTAAGATTCACTTGCACAAACTACTACTATTAGCAGAAAAATTAATAATTTGCTAAGCTGGTAACTTCATATCACAATGTTTTGCTCACACACTAATATAAGATGTACAATAATAATTGGGTTCACAGTCAAACAATTATAGATATTTAGTGGATATTTTAAAAGATATACAGGGTTTGAGCAAAAGCTATTAGGTTCCTATGAACCCGCAAGTAACACTCTGTATCCACCACTGACTACAGCTCGACAGTTTAGGTAGTTTTTACCTGCCAAAAAAGAATTCTCTGTGTAGCAGCTCCAGTTGGATTACCCTCTGGCCACATTGGGATGACAATATATGCTGCAAACCTTTGATGTGCTCTAATCTTTTCGCAAATTTTAAGTGCAATTTCCATAGGAATCAGATTATTGGCTCCTGCATAAAGCAGAATGTTCAGGTATCTGAAATGATAAAGAGACAGAACAATGGGGAAATACAAAGTATTATATCATTCTCCCAGGATATGTAAAATTGTTGAAAGGTAAGTTCAGTTAACCAAACAAAGATGTCCAACCAGTGTGGGATGAATTGAGGCAGCACCACACTGAGTTCCTATGTTTAAGATAAATAAATGGTTATAAACATAAAATTACTTTATTTGATAAGATATACCAGTGCTTTTTGATAAACGGATCTCAGGAAAATGATCTACTGGTAGGAAAAATTTCCCATCCTGTTTCTTTCATCTGAGGAAGACAGGATTTTGAAATGTTTCTTTAAAGCATATTTACTACCTGTTATATTTGTTTCAGCTGATGCTATCAATTGCTAATTCATTCTTATATGTGCATCTCCTTGAATGCGAGGAAACTATGGGTGTATAATTTTCTCTGATTAACCGAAAATCTCATCCTTCTGGTCCGCTTCAGTATTATCAGAGTTTTTGACATATGCAAAAATCACTCATGATACCTCCAACCCCATCTCCCTTTTTTCTAATGGAAAATAAAAGTGTGACATCCAATAAGTGGTGTGCGAAAGGTTCGGATTCTCCAATGTAGAGAGCTTCTCATCCCAAATAATGCTAAATAAATGCAGTTGGATTCTCTAAAATGTCAAGAATGAGCTGGAGGAGGATGTTGGTTCCACAAAGGGGACGGCTAAGCTTATTATAGTGCCTAAAATGCTTGTGCATTAATGGAAAAAAGGGGTGCATAGAGTATATGAGTCTAAACCGACAATCAGATAAGTCTTTGGTCTAGTTGCAGATATGGCTTGACTAGTGAGATCTTAAAACTACAGTCAATAGGCTTTCCTGTAAGATTAACACTATCTTAGGTATACTTATTCATCATAGATTAACATTCCATGATAATGGTTTACATAGAGAAGAATAATTTCTTACCCACGTCGTTATATTGACTCCAATTGTATGAGGAACCAATGAAGTACTGATTTTCAATGTAAACGAAATGTTGCGCAGAACGAATGGCTTTCACGTAAGCTGTGTGAATACTCATGTCAATAAGTACATTTTTTCCGCATACCAGGTTCTGCAAGAAAATATAATTAGATTAACTCCAAAATAAACCATATTTTGGAACACAATTCCGTCCATGAAAACCCTTTTCCACCTTTCTTTCTCACCTTCATTGTAGCTTCTTTGGGATCTTTTGGAAAGCCTTTGACTGAATTTGAGTCAATAGAGCGGAAAATCTGTATAAGAATGGAAAGAAAATGTATCTGTAAGACCAATGCTAATACTCCAATTCATCTCTAACACTATGTGGTTGTTTGGTAGGGTGTATTAGGTAGAATGATGCTGGTACTAAATTAGATACAATGTTCGGTTGCAAATTTAAGTCTAGTACAACTAATACCAGTATTACTTATACACCCTATTCAGTACTATTCTTATACATAGTAAACCATGACATTAACTATACCAGTACTATTCTTATACTTATACACCTATTCAGTACTATTTAGAAATTATGCAACGCATGATATTTTTAATACAACATACCAAACAGTCGATAAGAAATAATGCCAGCATAACTCTTCTTCGAACCAAACGACCCCTATTAATATTAAGTTAATAACTCACCTGTACATGCCAATTATCAGGATCGTTGCTGCTCGTAGATGAAGTCTCAGAAATACTAAGAATTTCAGGCATTCTTTCTATTCGGAGCAAGGAATCATCATACGTCTTCTTCAACTTTCTGATGCCCTGGGGCTTTGAAGCCTTCAACCAGCGTTCCTCAAAGTTTTTCAGAACATCGTATGCTGCTGGACCATCAATTTTACAGTGCAAGTCATGCCATGGTTCTCTTGGACAACCAGTAGTACTCCCCTGTTAAGTACATTCACATGGATTACTATTCAAGAAACACTAAGAATGATATTATATATAGGTGGAAGGGGAAATGGTAGGACATGAATTATTTCTGTCCCCAGGAAAAATTGCAAAAAAAACACTAAAATGCAACTGATAGGTCTAAAACATGAGACTTCAGGCATCAAGATTGTGATTGAAAATCCTACAAAAGCAAGTTGACATTACTCAATTCAGGTCAGTACGTCGAACATTTTTCTCTTGCAGTACAAATTGAATGACTTTGCTCAACGAAGCATAATTTTTTTTGATAACCGTGGTGTCCACAGTGGCGGAGCCACATTATGCCGAGGGTGTTCATCCGAACCCCCTCGGCGGAAAAAAAATACTGTTTTTACAAGGTTAAAATTATTTTTTATGTATATATAGTAGATGTTGAACCCCCTTAGGCTTCTTCGTATGTTTACTTTTTTATATTTTGAACCCCCTCGGCGGAAATCCTGGCTCCGCCACTGGGTGTCCAGGCCAGCTTGCACTTACATCGTCTAATTCCACAGGGTACCTGCTACGTCCGGCCAGCATAGGTACCGGGTAACTCTATCCAACAAGGCTTCGACGAAGCATAAATACCATGCAAGAACTTGTATTACTTAGAGATGAAGATATAGGGCAAAGATCTTTCTCTTCCTTAGGAGAAAAATAGAAAGTCAAGACTACTTTTTCCAAATATTAAAAACTACATTAGCTTGTCAACCAAATTGGTGCAGATTATAATCCGCTAGGTGCAAGTATAACAAAACATTTAACTAGAACTGATTATTGAGATGATAGCTGAAAATGGAAATCATCAATATTAGTTGGAAATGTACAGAGGAAAAAATGGTGAGATTTTAAATAATTTTCAATGTAAAAACATGTAAACGTTAATTTTCATTTACCTTGTTGAGTTACATAATACTGAAACCAAAACGGGAAAAACAGAATAAATACACATATTAGGAACGAAGTAATTCATTTTGAAATCAGGAAGAAGCTTGTTAAGTCAATGCAAAAGTTGTAGGAAGCACAAATGACAACAACCTGCCCCTAGACTAATTTACAGCAGCTCATATTTTCATGAATGAGCGGATCAATCTTTTAAGTTACAAATTGTTACTCTTTGAAAACATGAACTGCTAAATATCCTTATTAAGAAAAGAGGAGAAAATGGTCTACGCAGCTGTAGTTGAACACGTACATCCATTTTAGACTAGGTAATGCAAGGGAGTTTTAGAACGAAAAAGGGATAGGAGAAGAAGCGCCAAGCATGAGGTTTCTATCGGTGTTCCAATGCTTAACAAGCTCTAGTATTAAAGACTGTCAAAAATTAATTGCCATTGATCTTCCTAAGAAGCTCAAGTTGTTTAAAGTGTCATACTTGTTCACTTAAATGTTAAAAATGGTGGAAAGTCGAGAACCAAATCAACAATTCCTAATCAATATATCCAAATACAAGCCAAGTGATAGTAAGGATATTAAGTTACTGCATAAGTGGGATTATGATAGTCATCTGAGTGCACTGTCTGCAGTGTTCTAAATATAGGATGTTCTGGAGTATCATATCGCCCATCACACAAGTCAAGTCCTCCAACAAAAGCTATGATCTTTCTTCGATTGTTTCCAGCATCAGCATCTACTATCACGGTTTTCTGATGATGCGTATATATTACTCCAACTTCCTGAATAGCAGAATTACAAAACACTAGTCATTGAAATAAACAATAAATCTTGATTAGATAGTGTCAATTTACCTCACTAGGAACGACATGCAGTTTTAAACTCTTAAGTAAGACAAATTTTCATGTAGTATGCAATACAAAGTTGACAAGACCGATCTACCACATAATGGAGTGTCAACAAATATCTTCAACATATGGTACTAGGATGTTTCAGAAAAGAAATATAGCAGAGAGGTAGGAAGAGTAGTCAAACAAACATAATATTTACCTAACTTTATTTTGTTGTGAAATTATTATTGTCAATAATCCTCAAGGAGTTCATCTATCCATCAAACAAGGAAGGGAAATCAAGGAATTATATATGTAACCAAATGAGATTATACAAATGTATCAGAAACAGGAAGATGTTAAACAGCTACAGGTCAAGATCCACGATCTACCAAATAACCTCCCCAAAAGAACTCTGAGAATTTCCCCACAATGCCACAAACTATTCTAAAACAAATGTGGTACATTGCGAAAATGACTATCAAGAGAAACAAAAGAAATCATTTACAACTAACATACCCTTTGCTTGGCCCAGCTGTGACGCTTTCCTGCCACACGAGGACAAAGCAACACTTGCACAGAAGAATGCTTGAAAAAACGACGAGTCTCTTCATCGTGGGTTGCCATGAGGCCGTCCTGCACATTTTTCAAACTTGATTATCAATAACTAAAATTACATTACGTTCCCTGAAGAATATTAACTAAATGCCGACATGCTTATACAAAGAACGTAAGGTTAAAGACTCATAATTTATTACCATAGTTAAGGAAATCCTAAAATAGATGTACATCAGCTCTGATTCGAACTGATGGTATGAACAAATGCACAGCCGAAGATATGATGTACGAGAAATCTTGCATATAAGGGACATGGATTCTTTTCAGTGTTATTAGTTAAAATACAAGTTTTATTCTCTACCACGTATAAACTCACTCTTGGTGTAGCTTAATTTAACTGTCAATTTATTACAACCGAAGTGTCAATGGGTGTGTGCCTTGATAAATAATTAACAAACAATATGAATTCAGGCAATAAGTCTTGACAATTTGACAAATAACAGCAGATAGCATTGTCTTCATGTGAATAGACAAATATGTTCTTCCAAAGACTTTACATCACCATCTGAAAAAGCAAAAAAGTAACATGAAAAAATCCATATCAGACCATCAAAAAGATCCTTAATACAAAAATTTAATCGAATCCCTCGAAGATTCTTGAGTATGCAATTTCTTCACATAACCAAAACATTGATTTACCGTTTTATAGCCAAGGATGCTTCTTGAAGTGGGATCATCCCACACAAGAAGCAGAACTCTCACTCCTTCTTGTGATTTTGACTTCAAAAGTTCCCCGAGATCGCTAGCTTCTACAGAAGCATCATCTCTAACCAGTCTCACTTTATGCCACACTGACCATCCAGTAATGTATATCAACCGTCGGGCTTGGCATATTGCATCAAATATATCGCGCCAGCACTTTCCATGCGCGTATTGCATCCCATAATCAAGCTTTAAATTTGGAAGACATCCATCAGGCACATGAGCATCTTGATAAAGTGTAACTGATCCACCCATCCTCAGCGGAAAATAAGTCCCGGGAACCCCATAATACTCGGGACCTGCTCCAACTCCATGATGGTAAAAGCTTAATTGATCCATTGGGTAATACTGAACTGATATCCTTAAAACAGCTCCAGCTTTGCAAGGTTTTCCATTATTCAATATCGGAAAGAACCCTTCGACTTTTCCTCCTCCGTGTATATGTTCTACCGGGACTGCTACTGTCCCTATAAGCTGGGAACCTACCATGTCATTATCCTTGACAAGAAATTGTACTTCAGAAGCATAATGTGCAAGAGGTACATTAAAATGTTGCATCCACACAGGATTTTCGTTATTGTTTATGACATAAGTACGCCCAATAACCGCGCCTGCTAGTATAATCGAGACATATGGATCGCTTGTCATGTTACCAAGTTGCCCGTTGTTTCCCATTTTGTTAAACATATCCCCTATGGTTTTGTGGAACACGTCCAAGTTTGGGAGGTTCCTTGCTTCAAATACCCAAATATCAAGATTACCATGTAAGAGCAAAACATTTTTAGAAGGCATAAATGGCATAACTTGCATACCCCAATTATTTTGTAGTTCACCGCTACTTGTTCTTGAATGAGTTGGTCTATGAGACGGCTCGGATTGGACCATAGGAGATGTTTCACCCCTTGAAAATGAGGCATTAGGATGTCCATATATAGGTCTTGGTCCCAAGTGATATGTCGCTAATGCAGGGGCGGAGGCAGGAGCAGGATTTTCATACAAATGCATATTTGCTAAGTGATCATCTATAGGTGGATGAGGTTCATTTTTACCATGATCAGAGCTAGCCAATGAACTATTTACGGACGATACACTACTTGCACCGGAACTACTAACCGATGACAAACTATTTTGGTGTTGGAGCCTAGGAGAAGATGCACGGTCTTTCGATGGTTGCCTCTCTAGAGGACCTTGAGATGAATTACCATATTGAAAACTCCCTTGTTGTTGAAGAACAAGTCTAGAAGAAGACGATATTGTAGGAGGAGGAGGAGGGTGATATGTATGGTACATATAAGGAGCATGGACAATATGTGATGGTGGAGGATAATTACTATAGTCTAAAGGGGTATTGGTCTGGTGTGGTCTAGGAGCTAATTCTGGTGGATGATGGTAATTAAAGTGACCAGAATGTTGAGAAGTGTAAAGAGGTGGATGATAATGAAGGTATTGAGGATATGGATATGGAACAGAACCAGGAGGAGGATATGGACTAGAATTATTGTTAGAGGGATTATATGATGGTTGTTGATTTGTAGAAGGTGGTGGAGGAGCTGTGTTATATGGATATGTTGATGAAGAAGAAAAAGACTTGTCGTTATCCATTAATGTGCAAAATAATACCGAATCACGTCACTAGATTGAGACTCACCAATTTGAGCAAAGAACGAATACCGGACCTTACTAATGTCTAACTAATGACCAGGCTTAAATTCTAAATTTTAGATTTCTGACCTTGAGAAATGACAAAAGTGATAGATGGTCGCTAGATCGAGATTGTCACCTTCCTATTTGAGCAAAGAATGAATATCGGACCTTACTAATGTCCAACCAATGACCAAGCTTAAATTCTGGATTTTAGATTTCTGACCTTGAAAAATGATGAAAGTGATAGATGGAATCGTTCAGTAAGCTAGTTTCAACTTAAGAACTATAGGAAAACTATTCAATTACCTTTGCATAGTAAGGATATATGATCAGTACTAAGGATCTAAACACATGAACATTTTAATTTTTCTTTCAGAGTCAGACTATAACTTATGACAAAGGGAGAGAAAAGGACATTTATGTGTATGCTTTTTTGAGTATAGTAACATGCAAAATGATCAAAGAAATGACATTGATCATGCAAAGGTAGAAAAATACAAAGATGATGCCAAAAAAATGGGATCCTTCAATCTTGAATTATACAAGAAATCGGAAAATTATCGAGAAATGCTGCAAGAAATCTAGTACCTCTAGAAGGTTTGATGAAAATATATTAGATGTATATACGAACAAAAACACCCCCTTTAGATAAAAAGAAGAAGATTACAAAATATAGATCTAATATAGAAAGGAGATATGCCGGGATTGCCTTTTACAGTGAACAAAAAGGGAAGATGGAGATCAAACCAACACCTCTTCCTAACTGCAAATAAATTCCCAAATTCGTCTGCAACCTTTTGTTTTCTTTTTTCCCATGAAATAGCTACACTGATATTAAATCTGATCAGCTGGCTAAATGAATTAACGATTTAAACAATTATTAAAGAAAGCACTTTCACCAAAAAAAATTATCAAAATAAATAGAGAAAAGAGGTACTAATTTATATCTATACTATATTAAAAGCACGAAGGGCCGTAGAAATATTGATTGAACTTTTTGCCCTTCATTAAAAAGACTTTGCAATAGATAAAATTGTCATTTATTATTTTCCTAATATTTAAAAATAGTGATTTAATTATTTTTCTAATATTTTGAAATAGTCAATTTAGTTATTCTCCTAATATTTAAGATTTTGAAATCAACTATAATTTTAATATTAAATCTTTCCTTATTTAATATACTAAGCCTAAATTTAAATAGATTCTCGTAATCGAACTAGCTATAGAGTCGTTTTCAACTTTTCCACCGCCTATTGCTTTTATATATAATGTTCTTTCGCATATTGCATTCTCACCATTGTATTAGTGATTCATGGTCCTACATCTAATGTCTTCTTCATTTTTGTTTTTGTATTTCTTTTCATTCTAATTCCATGGTCCTATATCTAATGTCTTCTTCCTTTTTGTTTTTGTATTTCTGTTCATTCTAATTCCACTTTGAGCATATGATCAAATTGCATATACGATTTAGCTTTTATTTCTTTGGCTTTTGTAGTTCACCAACGTAATTGTCGAAGTGGAATTAGAGTAGGGAGAATGGAACTAAATATAAAAAAATCATTACAGAAGTAATGCACATTGTAAAAGAATGAAGTTCTATTAGAATAATGCCCTCCAAGATTTTGAATGGAGATATTAAATTAAGAAATGACTATGGAATGGAACACATATATCCTCGGACCCCGAGTTCTTGCAAGTAACAAAGATCAACTTAAAAAATTATATACAAGTGTCATTTAAATTCCACAAACAATTATTATTTAAAGTTAATCAGGTTGACAAAATTCTCGACCAAAGTTGAAAGGTCGAACACGAATTAAGTTTGTGCGGACAAGCCACAATTTAATGTTTTAAGGTTACTGATCTATTGCATTGTTGTTCGACCTTATAAATGGTAAAAACTTACCCGCACCAGGTGTTTACACCCAATGTAGTTAAGTTAACCATAAAAGACAAACTAAAGTTTATTGGAGTCTTAGTTTAAATTAAAAAATTTGAAAAGACAGTAAATACTAATTAACCTAAAAGGAAGTATAGTTATACTAACTAACTAATGGTAGAAAGACTTAGGGTTGCCGTCAACTTCTTCTTTCTTTAATTTCCTGCACGTCTTCCTCTTTTATTTCCAGAGCTAGCGTCACTTTTTCTGGTAGGTAACATGCTTCGTCGATTAATATATATTTCAAGTGGATTTGTAGTGTTCATTGTGATTCAAGGTAACAAGGGACGAATGCAAAGGGTTATACATTTTTTTTTTTTTATATCAATTTTCCATCCCTATTTCTTAGGGCATGGAGGATATATTATTTAAAAACGGGATGTACATAAAGGGAAGATCGGGGAAACCAATTCTTCCAATCTGTACAGGATGTAGGTATCAATTTAAGCTCCCAAAAATTAGCATAGCGCTAGAAAACAGAGTTCCCTTAACAGGGAAACTCTTATGCACAGAAACACAAAATTAAGGAACATCAAAACTATACATCCTGAGGATCTGCAAAGGGTTATACATGTGTCTCGATAACTGATAATTAGACTATACTATGAAATCTCTATGTGAGTTTGTCGTTCTAAACTTCTGTCAAATGTCAATCAAAGTAAGAAAAAGTTAATACATTAATCATATTAAAATGGCATCCAGATAATGAATATTCTGCACTGTCATGATTTTGTGCACACTGTAATACCATTGTGATGTGAATCCAAATTCATTCACTTGTTCGTGCATTAATCGCTACTACATCATGATGTTCTTTTCAGTTTAATATTGGTTGCTAGGAGAAAAGTAGTTTTATGTTTCTGTCAAGCAGAAAAAGGTTAACTGGTTATTATTTTTTCCAAAGCTATACCCAGTGTTGTTTGAGAGTTGGGAGAAATCTCATCTTATACGGTGAGATATTAAAAATGAAATTTGGCTGAAAAAGTTAGTTGACTTCCAATGAATTAGCATTCTGAACAGGAAATTTAAAAAAAGGTTTGAAAGTTAAATATTACTTATTTTATATATTTAAAATATGTGTAAAATATATGGTAGCTAACTATGGTTAAGTATTAAAAATTGTAGTTAAAGACAGTGACACATGTCACTTGTTTATTGATAGGGTGTAAACACCCGGTGCGAGTAAGTTTTTGCCCTTATAAATTATCAATACTATAATTACATGGAAGGTATTACGGTTATATTACATAATTTAAACACGAAAATTATTTATACGAAGTAAAATATTAATCAATTTTAAAGTTTTAATTATTAAGATTTTCTACATAGTTCAAATAATGAAAGATGTAACAATCAAAATTGTAGTTGAATTCAAATTCATAAACATTAGGAAAATAATTAAATTACAATTATGTCTAATGTGAAACCTATTTATAAAGGGTAAAAAGGCAAATAACATCTCGCTAGGGATCTTCGTGCGTGAAATGTCGTATGTCTCTTTTACCTTTTTAAAATAGAATTTAGATTGAACAAAATAGTCATTCGATTATCAACTAAAATTTTACTTATTAAATTCTTTTCCTTCTGTGAATTATTAATAATTATAAGTGAGGATATCAATCTTGGACACTAAACTTACCCTTTAAAAATGAAGTAATTGCACGATTTGCCCTTCCAATGGACTGGTCTTTAATCTTTTCCCTTTATAATCGAACTTATGCCTACTAGGGCATAAGTTCTTTAAGGGGTGTACCAGGGCATAAGTTCTTTAAGGGCGTGAGCATAACTTGTGGATATTATGATGCGTAACTTATGCCTCTCTAGGAATAAGTTCGATTTTGAAGGGTAAAAATTAAAGATCAGCCCATTTGAAGGACCAATATAACCCTTTAAAAAATAAATTTCACACTGGACAAAATTATTATTTAATTATTTTTCTAATATATAGGACTTTCAAATCAACTAAAATGTTACTTATTAAATTCTACCTTCCGTGAATTAATAATAACTACAAGTTAGGAACTTAGGATAT
Organism: Lycium ferocissimum; assembly: GCF_029784015.1. Classification (NCBI taxonomy): domain Eukaryota; kingdom Viridiplantae; phylum Streptophyta; class Magnoliopsida; order Solanales; family Solanaceae; genus Lycium; species Lycium ferocissimum. The sequence goes on along the minus strand of NC_081345.1, from coordinate 57,046,261 downwards.
CATTCTTGGAATCTAAAACCTATATGAAGTAATATTACCTGACTACCTGTTATAATAATTAATTTAGCCATGTTCCCTCTACTTCATCTTTCCTTGTTTAGAAAATGTTCTAGCTTTCAATTAAACATTATTTTGGTTCCCTTGATGAGTATAGTATTTATGTTCATTATTGTAAAACAAACAAATACGGAAGCGTAACATGAAGAAGTACTCCTAAATATTAGGATTGAGCAAAAGTAACATTGAAGGAATTATAATTATGTTAAATTATTCAAATAAGAAAGGATTCTATAAAATAAAATTATACTTAATTTTAAAGTTCTAAATTAAAAATTTCTTTCATAGTTTAAATAAGAAAAAAAGATTTGATATTCAAAATTTAATTACGTTAGATAGTTCAAATAAGAAAACGATTCATATTAAACAAAATTCATAACAAACAAAATTTTATAAAATGCTAACGTTTTAACAATAAGAATGAAATAATAGAAGACAAAATGCATTACAATGAATTGTAATTAAATTATTTTTTGATGCGTTTGCTCCCACAAATGATAATTTCATAGTTTTTTATATCCTAAGTTATTTTCTTAAATTTTTATATATTAAATATTATAAAATGCTAGCATTTTGACAATAAGAATTAAATAATAGAAGACAAAATGTATTACAAATGAATTGTAATTAAATCATTTTTTAATGTGATTGCTCTCACAAATGATAATTTCATAGTTTTTTTATATCTTAAGTTATTTTCTTATATTTTTTTATATATTAAGTAATTTTTGTAATAAAATATTGATTCAACATTAGTCAATTTAGACTTTATATTATAACTTGTCAATTTTTTGTAATAAAATATTAATTCAACATCAGTCAAGTTAGACTTCATATTATCGCTTATCAATTTTTTTTTAGTTTGTTGTTAAATGATGTACGCGCTTGTTAACTAGTATTTATAATTATACTATGAAAGTCAAATAAGTAAGATTTGGACAACTCATGGAATGAAAATCAAAGAGTTTGTACAAAAAGAATAATATTATAAATGTTATTTATTTATTGTGAATGTCTATCTTTAGGAGAAAATTTATGGTTAGTAATTTGGGACCAAGTTACTTTTTTATTATAAATATTATATTTTTATCCCTCAAGTGAAAAAAAATAATTCTCCTCTCTTCTCTTTCTCTGCAATATTCTTCTTCTAGTTTTATTATTTTATAACACGTTATCAGCACGAGTCTCTAACAACTTGGGATTATGTGCTTCAGTCGGGTACTATGTCTTCGTGCTAAAACAATTACTCAATTTTTCTTTCCGATCCAGGGACAAACGATTTCTCCTTTGCAAGATTATGACGTGACTTGCTGGTAAATTTCAATTCTTTTAGTTCAGATTACACATATTCGCATTACTATATTTTGCTGAATTAGTTCTCTATGCTTAGTTTACTGGTTGTGCTCATATCTCATCTGTTCACATGGCTTTTGTTTTAACGGAAAAGGCTCAAATATGCCATCCAACTATCGAAAATGGCTCATTTATGCCACTCATCAATAGTTTGGCTCATTTATGCCATCGAACTATAGGAAATGGCTCATTTATCAAAACTACTCTTGATGTTTTTTCTCCGCCACTATCACCCAATTACATGAACTAATGATCAATTTAAAATCATATACTTATTTGGTATCGTGATAGCACCAAAAGTTATGCCTAAGTTAACCGGGGCATCTCTTCTGTCGAACAAATTATGCTTGAGCTTATTAAATTGAATATATACTTGCTGACAAGTTTAGGTTTTGTGTATACTAAAGCAATAAAGCTAGAATATTTGTTTATATCTATGACTATCAGAAGTTGAAATATTTTTATACGATTCTTATGATTAGTTCGTTTATGCCTATAACCATCAGCCTATAACCATCAGGAGTGGTAATATATTTAATGTCTTCATTAATCATCAGAAGTGATAATATTTTCATAGTCTTGCTACTATTGCAATTAAAGATATATATATTAAAAATAAAAATAAAAAGAATCTCTATATTACATGTATGCCTCGATTTGCTTAGCAATATCTTAAAGAGGTTGTAAGCAATTATAATTTTGTGTGATTAAGGCACGTTTAGATGATTATATTCCATTCTCGAAGAATGCGAACCTTTAATAAATATTATAGAAGTGAATGTAAAAATATTTAGTAAATTTATAAATACAAATGTGCAATTGATTATGAAAATATCACGATTACCTCCAGAAGAGGTAGAACAATTGAGAAGAAATAATCAAAAAAAAAAAAATGCTTTGCTCCGGAAGTAGTAAACTCTGAAATCTATTCTCGAAGTAGTAGAACTTTGAACTCTACTTCCGAAGTAGTAGAACTTTGAACCCCAAAGTAGTAAGATTGTGAAATTTACTCCCGAATAGGTAAACTTTGAAATTACGTCCGAAGGGGTAAACTTTAAAATTTACTCCCGAAGTGGTAAGACTCTGAAATTTTCTCCTGCAGTAGTAGAACTCTGAAATTTACTCCCGAAGTAGTAAGAATTTGAAATTTACTCATGAAGTAGTAAGATACTAAAGTTTACTCCCGAAGTAGTAGAACTTTAAAATTTACTCCTGCTATAGTAAAACTTTAAAATTATTCTTGAAGTAGTAAGCCCTTAAACTTTACTCCCGATGTAGTAAGGTTTTGAACTTTACAAGTTTCATTTTCCGAAGTGAAAAGCAAAAATATTTACCACAACAAATTGCTTTATGATATTATATAGGTGTATCTGCATGTTAGTATGGTCTTTTACATTTTAATGAAGGACTTTGCATTATGTTTACCAGTATCGAATTGGAATCACAATGAGTTTTGAAAGTATATTGTTTGAGTTATTATCTTTCATGTGGAATTTAACACCTTTATTAGTTTAGTAAACGATTATGATAGATCAGATCAAATTGCAAGTAATTTTCTAATAAATTACTAGATACATCTAATTGTGGTCTGATTATTATATCTTTGTTGTAATGATCAAAATTTATCTTAGATGGATACAGTTGAGTTGAATTAAAAGTGGACTATGTTTTTCACTAAATATTTTGATATTTGTTGTTCCGTAATGCATAAAAATTAATTGCATTCCTACTTGAATTGTACACTGTCCCACATACTTTGTTAAAAGCAAATAACAAAGGATATAAATGTTATTTGGTGGTATGAAGACATTGCCGCACGTTCTTGTCATACGTCGAAATATATTAAATACTTTTATGCTGAATCATTCTATCACGACCCAATTTAGAATCGTGTGGGCACCTACCTTTCCCTCCTCGGTAGGTGAACCCTCAATCAAATAACACATCAACCAAGTAAAGACAATTCATTTAACCCAGTAAATATATATGTAATAACAGCGGAAATCAATTCTTTTAATAAACTCAAGATTGAAATGATTACAACAGTTAAATAAATAGAGACTCTTTCCGACTTCCCACGACCTGGTCTAAACTAGTACAAGAGCAACTAAGTGATCCAGATTTACAACAGAACTCCAAGACCCAACCTCCGATCCTGGAATGAAGTGGGAGGAGGCCTTTAAGATAGGCACCGCGCATCTTTCGGACATTTCACAATCAATCACCTGAAACACTCTACACCCAAAAAGGGTGTAGAAGAGTAGTATCAGAACAATCAACATATACTGAGTAAGTATCATAGGCCGACAATGGTTAGAAACACGTATCAGTAAAAGAATTCACAAATAAGCATGATAAGTAACTAAATCAAATCATACATCTATCCACCGCTCATTTCAACATCCAAACCCTTGAATCATTAACTTTCCTCTAATAACCACGAGTCAATTTCACAACAATCTCACAAAAATCATATATCATTATACCATTTGTCTTTAGTCTAGAATTCGACTCGTGATTATGATATTCTTTATTCTACATCCTTTAGAAGCCAAACATATACTGATCCTACGAACGATCTACGAGATAAATTAACAAGTATAAGGCAACCATATTCAGAAACAAGCACACGTCATTGCCTAAGTAGAGCATCTAAACCCAATTGTACCAAGTCTCAATATGTCCAATCTGAAACCAACATCTCAATAGAAAACCAAGTCATACAATATAAGCCATGACGCAATGCAATGCGATAATGTATGAATGCAAATGCAATGCAATGCCATGCTGTGTACACATGTACTCTGGACGAAAATATCGACATCTCAGTAGCACAACCCAAGGTGATTCGCGAAGTTTAAGTGCCACTCGTCCCGGATCTTTGCCCAACAGACAAACGAGACCCCGGATCTTTGCCCACGGAGGGTTCTCACTGGCACCACCCTGAGGACCTGCAGAGTCGATGTACTCACTCAATCCATGATTCCGGTGCTATCATCGGATATCGGACTCTCACATCACTCTCATCGAAAAACCGAGCCCAGCTTATAACAGTGTTTCATCAAGTAACAACAGTGTCTCAACAGTATGCCATGAAGAATGAGAGTGCGTGAAATGCATGTATCAACATCAGCAATCATGCTCAATATCACAAGTACCAACAAAGGTACTCCAACAATGTATAAATGTCACAAATACCAACACGAGTATGCCAACAATATCATCAATAACTACACAAGTCATACAGAAATCTATCCTCGTATCAACATCAAAGTAAGGTACCACCATATCACAATCAAGATGTAACAACAGTTCCCAATACCTATTAACAACACGTGGCATCAAGCCAACACAATAGATAAATCAAGTCGCAATACATTATTACCACTCTCCCTTTATAAGCCTTTTAGCTTAGTACAAGTAAATCCACCTTCTACTCACAAGACATTCGTTACTACTCAGTCTAGAATTCAATCACAATCGTTGGTACCTTTAATCCACCCAATTATAAATTAGATTCAAGATTAATGGCATAGCACAATTAATCGCATATTACGAAAATTCTCATCGAGAGACATAGAAAAATAGGTACCACCCACTACTTCGAAGTCGCATAAAATCCACCAATACTCAAGGAAAACCAATTCAGGAATCCTAGGGAATCTACAGGCCACAAGCCCGAACATACAAATCGCACAACAATACCATCATAAGATTCCATCCCAAATCTCCAATTCCTACACATGCATTCTCCATTCCTTCTAATACATGAATATGGGAAACTAACCGGAGTCTACCGAAAAGAAAGCCGTAACCTACCTCAAAGCCGAGCGGGTGCCATGAGCATCCGTTGATTCTTCGATTCGTTTATCACGTCGTAATCCGCACGAAGGAACTCGATACCATCATGAAACCCAAAAATATGAATCACCGTTAGAAATCTTATAGGAGATTTCAGATTAATAAGGAAGGTTTGGGAATTTAGCCTACCTCTAGATTTCATTCATAACAACACTAGGTGATTTATCAACCTCCATTCATGACTAATGACACTATTTAAGCTACTAGCTAGGTCAAATTGCCATTTTTATCTATTCTTTAGAAATCCATTTCCAAGATTCATAGAAGAGACCCATTTATAATCTAGTAGCGAAATGGGAAACTAAATTTAGAAGCCATTCTAAGGTGATGAGCAAGAGGGAATAACCCAATGAATACATATTAAGAGCAACTAACCAATTATCTTTTTAAATCTTAGGAGATTGAGATACCCATTCTTGTAGTTTTCTAGATGAGGGACTCTTAATAAGAATCATTAATAGGAAGAAATGAATGGAAGAAGTTAGAAGGATTACCTTCGCCAAGAAAATATTATTTTTGGCTCCATAAATGCTCCAAAGGCGGCAAAACTCTTTAGGGTTTGAAAAATGAGGTCAATTCCCGAAATATCACTTAAATAGGAGAAGTCACTACTTGTAACCGCTGTAGCGGTCTAAGACGCCGCTCCAGCGGTACCGCTTCTATGACCGAGGTACCGCTGGGGCGGTCCTTGAAGGAAATCAGCTACACCGCTTCTGCGGTAAACCAACCGTTGCTGCGCCACTACAAGGGCGGCCTGGAGGACGCTGTAGCGGTAGAACTGGGCCCAGATGGCCCAGATCCGATTTCTTTACACGCAACTCGTACGATTTCCCGATTAAGCTAACGATTTTCAGAATGCAAGATGGACCAAGTATGTCTCAAGGAGTCAACGCCTCAAAATATTTTGGAATTCACAGTAACGATGAAATGGGTCGGTACACATTCCAAGGCAAATGAAATAGATTTTGTAGATATAGCGTGATTAATTGTTACTGATTTTTCTGAAGGAAAAAACAAATTCATATATTTTTCTTGACCAAGGATGTAATATATATGTGGTCACCGCTAAGATACAAAATATTCATATGTTAATAGCGAATCTTCCTGAAGGAGATGTTTGAATAACTGAAGTTTAGAACAAAGTGTTTACTTGTAACGACCCGATCAGTTGTTTTGAGAACTGATGCTTTTTGTTGCGTGTCGTCTATTCCAGAAGCTCCATAATAATTATTTTGACTTGCTTGCAAATTTTGAAGTCAAACGGATATCATTTGGTTCACTTTGGAAGAAGGTTTCACTTTGAAAATTACAGCATTCAATTATATGGATAAATTGTTTATTTTGGGAAAACGTGCTCTGATTGGCGATCTGAATATTCTGTTAGACTTGAAATATTATTTATGACCTGCAGAAATTGACGGAGCTAATTTTAGAGTTTGTTTGGTTGGTTTTTTACAATTAAATGGTTTTAGTATTCAATATGCCTATTTATGGTGAAAAGATGGTCACGGGAAGAAATAAGACCCAGATTCAAAATTTGTTGGTTCCTTTAGCTTCGTATTTATGTTTATGACTTGCGGGGATGGGTGACGCGATTCCCGAGGCTTTCGGAAGAGTTTTGGATATTTTGAAAATCCTTAAGTTAAGAAATGAAGAAGTTTGACCAAAGTCAACACCGAGGGTAAATGAGTCTTTTTTGAAGTTTCGTCGATTCCATTAGGTCCATAATATGATTTATGACTTAGTCGAGTCATTGGTTCGGTTCCCAAGAGGTTTGGGTGTGATTTAGGTGGTTGGTTGAGAAACTAACTTTTGAGATGATTTGGAGTTGACCATGGTCAAGATCGGGTCAAGACGGTCCCGTTTGGATGTTTTGAGAGTTCGAGCAGGTTCGTATGATGATTTTGGATTTGTCCACAAATTTTTGTTAGATTCCGATGAGTTTTGGATGGGTTTGGGTTGTATGATGTTTGTTTCCGGCTTTGACGTCGTTTTGAGCAAAAAGTGTACCATATTGAGCAAATGACCTTTCTTTTTGCGTTCCGACTGAACCGTTAGATCCTTATAATAATTTTGGAACTATAGCTGCAAGAATCGTCGTGTTTCTCTATCGTATGAGGGAGATATGGCCATTTTTCTAACTTTTGCTGGTGCTGGTTTTACGTGTGTTTTGTAAAAAAAAAAAAAAAAAAAAAAATAATAATAATAATTAAAAAAAAAATATTGGCCTTCGCGATAACAACTCGTGGCGTCACGATCTCGAAGAAGAAAAAAGGTTTGGATGGTGTATAAGTGACCAGTCCGAAAATATTTAGTATTTTGAGCATATTTTGAATTCTAGAGCTCCGTTTGAGGTGATTTTTGCGGTATTGTTCTCGTCTTATCGAGGGGGTAAGTAGCTAACCCTTATTTTGATGTTTGCTCAAGATTATTTTCGTTGGTTATCGTTCTAATCCGTGTTTGGTTGGGGAAAATTGGGGTTTGGTAAACCATGGATTTGGCGATCAAGATGAAGGATTTTTGAATGGGTTTTCTAGATTTACATTAATTAAGCTATGGGTAAACCAATTTTGGAATAAAATTCCAGTTTTGCCTTTTCGGGATCGGTGTCACCTTTTTGGGTTCATTTTTTGGTTCCGAATTAAAGTATAGCAATATGGGTATCATTGGACTCATTTAAACTCGTAGAGTACTATTTTGACTAAATTGGATCCTATTTAGCAATGAAATTACAATTTTACCCTTCGAGGCTCGAAATTGACCTTTTGGACCCGAATTATTATCATAGCAATATGGGTGACTATGGACTCGTGTAATTTCGTAGATTTCGTATTTGAATAGTTTGGAATCATTCGGAGGCTTCGAAGAAGGACAAGGCCGTGGGGTGATCGCTTAGTTTCGGACTTCAAATCAGGCATGTTGAGACTATAAGCATTAACTTAAATGTGATGACTAGTTTAAATTGGACTAATAAGAGAGGATAATGGGGTAAATTAAGGGGTCTCGATACTTGTGCGGTAACGAGCACTTGTATCGGATATCGGTGCCATGATAAGGGTATTTGCGTAATTTTCATTGTACAGTCTGGTCTAAATGCCATGCTTTGGGCATTAGCTTAATGTAACGACCTGTTTGGTCGTTATAGTGCTTTTGACCCATTTATCCTTATTGACCCTTCCTCGAGCCCTGTTAGTACGATTTTAACCTGCGGGAGTAGTGATACAGTTCCCGGTAATCGGGCGACTTTTATGGTAACTTATGGGAATTAGAACCTTAAAGTGAAAAAAAATTGATCGATAGTTGACTTTTGGGTAAATGGACCTTTTTCAAAAATCTGTTGATTCCGTGAGGTCCGGAGGGTCGATTATGACCTGGTGGGATGTTCAGTTCGGTTTCTGAGGCACTCGGGAGCGATTTGGGCTATTGGGTGGAAAGTTATTTTTGGCCATTAGGGGTTGACCCGATCAAATAGACCTCCGATGGGGATTCCAAGATCACGAGTGAGTCCGTTGCGTGTTTTTATGTATATTTGAGTGTCTGTTTTGTATCTGGGAGGTCTTGGGTGATTGTCGAGATTTGGTAAGAACTTGGTGAAAAAACAAAATTTCACTGGTTACTGGTGTCTCGCCCCAGCGAGACTGGGCGCGCCCCAGCGAGACTAATTTATGGTTATTTAAGTAACCCATCTCTGAAGATTTGATGGATTTCGGTTTGGGATATAGGAATGGTAGGTTTACACTAGCGTTATTGGAGTTTACAAGGAGATTTGTTAATATTTTGTTGATGGCATAATGGGAAATTCTAATGGTTTACGCGGATACGTGGTGATATTTGAGGAGGTACAAATGGATAAGGGAAGTGTCTGGGGTGATCAGTTGATTTTCATTTATTTGGTACGGCAAGATAATCACTAGGATGATACACATAGTAAGTTATTTAAAGGATTAAGAGAATTGGACGATGAGTGTTGACTCAGTAGTTTCAGCTCGTCGAAACAAAACTAAGGGATTTGAAATTTGCGCAATCTACCTTGGATAATGTTAGTTTTTGACGGAAATGCTTAGAATTGTCTCAGTACGAGCACAAATTCTTTCTGGTCAGAGGAAGTCATGATTTAGACGTGCGGCATATGACAACGTGTTTTCTACAGATGCTTGGTACTAAAGACAACTTTGAAAGGTGTAGATGAAAGATAAGTAGAATCAGAAGTGTGGATGAAAGATAAGTAGAATCACAGTAATTTACGGGTACAGTTTGACAATGGGTTACGACTTCTGCTAGAAGATTGAGACAACTATGATGATAATTGTGGAATCAACCAATTGCGTTCAGAGTTATGATTATAATCAAAATCAGGTATTTCAAATGGAGTCGGGTCAAATGTGTGAGAATCAAACTATTGAGCTAAGTTCAAGGAAGATTTGGCGGATTAAGTGAGAAATGAATTGCCATGGACTTTATGAAAGGATCACCATGGACTTTTGGTAAAAATTTGGTGATTACTTGGGTCATTATGGACCGTTTGACTAAGTCGGCTCTTTGCGTATCAGATCAGACTACTTACAACTCAGATGGAGTTTATATGTCATTTCACCCTTAGAAAGATGGCTAGCCCGAGTGGACTATTCATGTCCTTGAGGATATGATATGGGCTTGTGTGATTGATCATGGTGGTCATTGGGATCAGTTCTTTCCTTTGGCAGAGTTTGCTTATAATGATAGTTACCATTCGAGCTTTGAGATGACACTATTTGAGACATTACATTGTAGGAGATGTCGTCATTCTCCGGTTATTGGTTCGATGAGTTTGAGGTTAGGACTTGGAGTACAGACTTATTAAGGGATTCTTTGGACAAGGTCAAATTGATTCACGAAAGGCTTCTCACAGCTCAGAGTAGGCAATAGAGTTATGCAGATCGAAAGGTCCTTGATTTGGAGTTAATGGTTGGCGAACAACTTTTTAATGAAGGTCTCACCCATGAAGGGTGTGATGAGGTTCATAAAGAAGGGCAAATTGAGCTCGAAGTATGTTAGTCCCTTTGAGATTGTTCGGCATATTGGTGAGGAGGCCTGTGAGTTAGCTTTGCCATCTGGTTTGTTGGGTGTTAAACCCGTTTTTCATATTTGGATGCTCAAGAAGTACCATTCGGATGGTGTTCATGTGATTCAATGGGTTTTGGTGTTTCTTGATCTGAATTTGACTTTTGAGGAAGAGCCGGTAGCCATTTTGGATAGGCAGATTCAGAAGTTGAGATCCAAAGAGTTAGTTTCAGTGAAGGTTAAATAGAGGCATCATCCGGTCGAGGAGGTTACTTCGGAGACTGAATCAGACATGCATAGTGGATATCCTCCTCTTTTCTATAGTTCAGATACCTTTATTCTTTTTACGTTCGAGGACGAACATGTGTTTAAGTGGTGGATGATGTACCGACCCGGTTGGTCGTTTTGAGAACTGATGCTCTATTTGCGTGTCGTCTATTCCAGAAGCTCCGCAATAATTATTTTGACTTGCTTGCAAATTTTGAAGTCAAATGGATATCATTTGGTTCACTTTGGAAGAAGTTTTCACTTTGGAAATTCCAGCATTCAATTATTTGGATAAATTATTTAGTTTGGGAAAACGTGCTCTGATTGGCGATCTGAAGATTCTGTTTGATTTGAAATATTATTTATGACCTGTCGAAATCGACAGAGCTAATTTTAGAGTTCATTTGGTTGGTTTTTGACAATTAAATGGTTTTAGTATTTAATATGCCTATTTATGGTGAAAAGATAGTCACGGGAAGAAATAAGACCCGAATTCGAAGTTGGTTCCATTAGCTCCGAATTGGTGTTTATGACTTTCGGGGATGGGTGATGCGATTCCCGAGGCTTTCAGATGTGTTTTGGATAAAGAAAAGGATATTTTGGAAATCCTTAAGTTAAGAAATGAAGAAGTTTGACTAAAGTCAACGTCGGGGGTAAATGAGTCTTTTTTGAAGTTTCGTCGTTTTCATTAGGTCCATAATGTGATTTATGACTTATTCGAGTCATTGGTTCGATTTTTGAGAGGTTCAGGTGTGATCTAGGTGGTTGGTTGAGAAACTAACTTTTGAGATTATTTGGAGTTGACCATGGTCAAGATTGGGTCAAGACGGTCCCATTTGGATGTTTTGAGAGTTTGAGCATGTTCGTATGATGATTTTGGACTTGTCCACAAATTTTGGTTAGATTCCAATAAGTTTTGGATGGGTTTGGGTTGTATGGTGTTTATTTTCGGCTTCGACTTCGTTTTGAGCAAAAAAGGTTCCATATTGAGCAAACGACCTTTGTTTTGAATTTCGAATGAATCGTTAGATCCATATCATAATTTCAGAACTATAGCAACAAGAATCGTCGCGTTTTGCCATCGTATGAGAGAGATATGACCATTTTTCTAACTTTTGCTGGTGCTGGTTTTCTGGTGTGTTTTGTTAAAAAAAAAAAAAAAAAAAAAGTTTGGTCTTCACCTAGGCTTATAATCTGATATTGTTGAGATTATTGTGATTAGAATTATTATGGACTAATAGCGGTTGAGTGTGGAAGTAGCAATCGTAGGCTAACCCTTGTCTCCGTTTTTGCTAGGATTGATCGACAATGCCACTGAGTGCACGTTGTTTCATGTACTCACGCTGCACTTGCTACACCCTTTTGTGTGTAGATTTTGTCCCTAGCACTAATGTGGCTTGAGGCTTCGTCGATCGTTGAGGAGTTTGTCTTGGAGGATCCGGATGAGCGGCTGTGGCATCAGATTCGTCTTCTTCATGTTTCCTTGTTTTAGATAGTGTATTAGCTATTACATATCTCAGACTTGTATCAGTTTCTTAGTGGTTCTTGTAGTTATGACACCAGGTTTTGGGTGGTTGTGCTTATTCCGCATAATTATGAATATGAGACTAGGGGTGTTCATGGTTCGGTTTGGGTCAGTTATTGATTAAAACCATAACCAAACCAATTTAGTCGGTTTTTAAATGTCTAAAATCATAACCAAACCAAATAAAATAATAACCACCAGTTTGGTTATTGTCGGTTTGATTCGGTTTGATTCGATTTCTCGGTTTATGACTAGCAGCCATGAGACTTATCAAGAAACATTAAAAAGTTGAAAAAGACATGTCTTTTTTTGGTTCAAACGATAACTTTTATTTATAGTTTAAGGTGAAACATACATCATAGAAACATTTTCACTATTAGTGATAGTGTAGTACTCAAGTTACCCAAAGTTGCTTAACTATTACATATAGAGCTAAAAACTAACTTAGTAGCTACGCACCATTTTTGTCATCTTAATACACATACCTGGAAATAAAGTAGAGCATAGGAGCTTTTAGTTGTTGTTACAAACATACATATTAATTAAACATAAAGACTACCTAAAATTAAAATGAAAATATATGAAATAAAAAAAAATTGTGTAATGATCCCAAACTTTTGGGCAGTACTTGCATTTTGCTCTCAATTCTCCCATTTTATTAAAAAAAACTTTGTGTAATGATTCCAAACTTCAGATGTTTTTCTATCATTATCCCCAAGGCTAGGGTCTCGACTACAATGAGTTGTTCTTTTCTGCTTTTTAGGAGGATTACCCACATAGGAAGTATTAGGGCATTACCATGTGCTTGTGTTGTAGCAAATGCTGATGTTACTGAAGTATCTTCTATAGGAACCTCCAAATCTACAAGCTCTGTCCTTTTCATATGAAAAATATTAGAAGTTTAGGACCCATTCAGACAAGAAAAAAGAAAGGTATAAATTCGAAAAAAAAAAAAAACCTAAAATCAAATGGCTGACAAAGAAAGGCTAAACATTTAAGTTAAAGATATTAGACTCTAACGTGAGCTTTTGTTTGTAGGTTTACACTTAAAGAGTTAAAAGACTTAAAAGACACGGGCTTGGACATATTCTTAAAAACATGGGCCTTAAACAATCATGTGAAATAAGTAGACCAAAAATCATATTAATGATTAAAATGTATAAAATATTTATAATTATTTATGAAAAACTAATATTATACATATAAATAATTATAAAATTTATGTATATAATTTATCGGTTTGGTTCGGTGATTTATTCGGTTATTTTTTAATAGAACCATAACCAAACAAAATATTATCGGTTTTTAAAATTTAAAACCAAATCAAACCAAACCAAACCCAGTGTTTTTTTATTCGGTTAGGTTAAATTTTCGGTTTGGTTTTGGTTTTAACCAAAACCGTGAACAGCCCTATATGAGACGTAGTTTATGACTCTTAAATGACTCTATTTATTTATTTCCGCATAATATACGTGTTAAAATTTGTCTTAATCCGTTGTGGATGGTTTGCCTACCGGGTGGGGGTAGGTGCCTTCACGGCTTTCGAATTTGGGTTGTGACATTACTTTTCATTATTTATGAATTTATTATCTTTAAATGTAAATTTGTTTACTGTTTTCTTACATGACATCGGAAAGATCTAATCAAATTTTCTTTCATGACACTAGCAGTGTCTAAGCAATATTTGATAGTACAAAATTAATTGAGGGCTCCAGAAGAGCTAACTATTTATCTAGAAGATCATGACACTAGTAGTGTCCAAGCAATATGTAATTATGGAAAATAAATTAAAGGCTCTTGAGAGATTACATACTATTATGTCACTAGATTGTAATATACAAAGTTGTTATGATTGAAACACAGGTTATAGTAAACCCGAAGTTTACTAAAGTAAATTGCTATCATTTTGAAGCTATAAATGATTGGGGATTAAATATCTTCAAAATCATAGTGTGTAAGAAATATGTATGCGAAAGGTTACCCTCTTTATTCTCCAAATTGTATTACACAAATATAAGCATGATGAAATCACATATCACGGTAAACCAGAAGTTTATTGATGCAAAAAACAATTCATGTCATAGTAAACCAGAAGTTTACTAAAACAAATAGCACATGGCATGGTAAACTTGAAGTTTACTAGTATAAATAATTTTATTAGTCGGCATGAGCGACTTGGCCATCCCGATTCAAATATGATGTGCAGATTGAGTATTTGACATATATTGAAGATTTAGAAGATTCTTCAAGAATTTATTTATTATGCTTGTTCTCATGATAAGTTGATTATACTGGCTAATTTTGGGATTGAATTCCCTAAATTCTGAAAATATATAAAAGGTGAATATGGGCCCGTTCACCTGTTATGTGATCTCTTAAATAGATGCATCGATAAGACGGTCACAAGTGCGTTTATTGTCAACCGGCAGTTTGACATATGCAAAGTTACTTGCTCAAAATAATTGAGTTGAGAGCACAATTTTCAGATTATGTAATCAAGATAATTGATCTTGTTAATACTGGTCTATATCCAAGCTGGTTTGGCATTGAATGCCTCCAATAAATAGCTAAACTATTGCTTATGGGAACAAAGCTTCACGTGTTTGATATGAAATATGATATATTGCATACAACACCATTTGTATGCTTCAGATCATTAAATTATGATATTGGTTCAGGGTTAGGAACAGATATTTCCATCTAACAGTTTTTATATGTGGTATATGATTAATTAATCTACCATGATGCACAAAGATGGATTCCCCCAAAGAAGATGAGATATATTTTAGTTTTTCTAACATAAGTGGGAGAGAATAAGTAGCTAGGAAATATATTGTGAATTATTATTAGTATGATCCTCATTCAAAAAGTAATTCATTTAAATGCTAGAAGCATTTGCTGACCCAAAACTAATTTCATATTTCAGCTGCAAAATGCTCCTATTAAATTCATGTCCCTGAAGGACAAAGTCTACAGCATGCATAAAGCGTGGTAGACCAGTCGGTTCCAAACACAATAATCTTTGAAAAGGGAGAGGAGCAAATGATCAAAATGGTCATAATAAAGAGGCACTGTGTTGTTGAAGAGCCTACAACATAACACTTCACGAAACCTCATGATAGGTTTAGGTACCTGAAAATAATGAAAGTGGTGAGATCTCAATAAGTTATGTCGCATTGTGAGCCGATACAAATGATATATCGTCGAGGATATCTTTGATACAATATAGCACGCAATATTGTAAAGATTATGAGGATCCGAATTTTACAATTGTTAAAGCGTGTTGACATAGAAATAATTATCAAGTGAAGTGACATCTTGGTAAGTGTAAAGCTTATTGGACCTGCAGTCTAGACACCAAAAAATGTCACACATTTAAATTTTAATAGATATTGTCACTTGACAAAAATTATATGAAAATTCTTGAAGAATTTTAAATGCCACATATACAACTTCTAGAAATTTGTTCATAATTCTTATAAGAATTAAATCAAGCAAGGTGAATGCGATTTAGTCATCTTAATAAATATTCATTGGGTCTATTTATCCTTACCTCTTTGTGGAAATCAAATCTGTCATATTGTTGGTGCAAGTTTATGACTTGAATATTATTGAAAGTCTTGAAGAATTCTCAAAAGTAGTTTATTATTTGTTGAAAGAAATTGAATTGAGAAAACTTGCAGAACTCTTTGGTCCTGAAGTGCCATACTTTATGCAATTGATGCATTTATATATTTTGTTGTGCCCATGAGGGATTACAATCATACTATGTGGTTCTACATGGCAGTCAAATCATATAAAGATAACATCTATTTATAAAGCAAGTCACAAATGCACTTGAAGTGATTTCAACAATATTATATGCCGATGATGCAACTCTCCAAAGACTAAAGATGCAAAAGATACATAGCCCAACTAAAGTGAGGATTCATATAAGGAGATAGGAACAAAACACATTTCACCACGATATCCAAAAGGGTGGTGATATCAATGCGCAACAGATTCGTTTGAGTGATAATATGGCTAGTTTATTCATCAAGTCTCTACCAAATGCAACTTTGAAGAAGATGGTACACAAGATTGAGATGCGAAAAGTCAAGTTTTTGGATCGATGTTCTCATCAGGGGGAGTTAATACGCGCTGTACTCTTTTTCCCTTAACCAAGGTTTTGTCCCAATTGGGTTTTCCTTGTAAGGTTTTTAATGAGGCAGCCAAAATGCGTATTATTAGAAATGTATACTTTTTTTCCTTCACTAGAATTTTTTCCACTGTTTTTTTTAGTAAGGTTTTAATGAGACACATTATCTATCAAATAGACATTCAAGGGGGAGTGTTATGAATGTTATCTATTTTTTGTGAATGTCTATCTTTAGGAGAAAATTAGGGTTAGTAACTTTGGGACCAAGTTAACTTTTATTATAAATAGAGATGTTCCCTTCATTGTATTTTTATCCCTGAAGAGAAATAAACAATTCTCCACTCTTCTCTTTTTCTTTGCAATATTCTTCTTCTAGTTTTATTATTTTATAATAAATAACTTATTTAGATAGTTATAATTTGGTGTAACACGGAGATAAACAATCAAAGTTGGTACGAAATGTCAATTTTTTTTTTTTTTTAACTAGTGATCGGATAGACACATTTTCTTGGCAATAGCGTGTCTCATAAATCCCTCACTCCGACAAATCATATGGGTGAAATGCACTCGCCACTGACATGTCATATGGAAAATCAGTGAGCAACATATGTAATTTTTTAGAAACGTAATTGTAATTTTTTCACAAAAACATAACTGAAATTTTTATTTTAAGAAAACCATCCCCTCTCCATTGATAAGGATTGACACTCAAAGTCTATTCAGGTTTATGAATTTGAATTGTAACAATTGTTTTTTATATTTGGGAATCTTTTGAATAACAAATCTCTTCTCTACCTATATTTGTATTTTTATATATACTTTACACTAGTATCTGGGCACGCGCATTGCGCTTGAAATCCTTATTAATAAGTATAAAAATATTAAATTTACATTAAAAACGTATATGAGTTGTTTAAAATATTAATGGAAAAAGCACAAATTGTTGAAAAAAAATGATGAATTGTTCTGTTTAGCTAACTCAACGAAGGAAAAGAAGCCGTAACGTGGATTTCAAACCACACCTTCTGGACATGCCAAATGCCCCTTTACACAACTTAGAAGGTTAATTTTAAACCAACTTATACAATCTCATAGATTATTTCATAAAATGCTCCCGTCGTCATGGTTTGATAGTGCTTTAACCTATCGCCGCAAATGTACCACCGACTTTTGGAGTTCATTCCCTTAAGCTACAATAGTAATAAATAAATAATTATAAAAAAAGAATCAACTTTAGATATAAAAGGATATATCTCCATTAATATTTTAGGGGTATGTTCGTCTATCAACTTCAGGATTTTACAAGAACTTGAAAAATTCAGTAAGATGAAATGAAGTAGCATACTCACACTGCAATGGACAGTTTAGATACACCAAAAATTAAGACTAAAGGGCATATGTATCAACACAACACATCGGTTAAAATTCAACTACAGGGAAAGATCTTCCATGATCTAATTGCAAATTATATAAACAAACAACAGTATAGCCTTTTTGACAGAGTACACATCCACGTAGCGTCTCAACTTTAACTCTAGATGCACGAAAACAATGAAGTGGATGGAGAACCACGAACTCTCAGGTTTGAAATCTTGGTGCACTCAAGTTGGACCGAACATCACCGTCATAAAAAATACACAAGATTTTTTTTTACATACGTACATATTATGTAATTACATGAGAGAAGGTATCCTTACGTAATTTCAATACAATGAAGACATTGAAGGGGAAAAAAAGATCAAACATAAAAATTTAAATGCTATTTTTTGTGCACCTTTAAAAATGGCATTTTGAATTTCACACACTTGTGAACAACGCTATGATCATTGATGCCTTCTTATTCTCCTTCAATAAGCGATTCAACATACAGTTAACAAAATATTACGTGAATTTGGTCTGAATACGATAAATATCATAAATTTCTTAGGACAGATACATTATGTGTTTACTTGTACATTCATATTAGGTAGAGGAGGAGACTTGCTAATAATTATGACTCAACTTCAAAATTTTGCACAAACAATGAATTAGGATGAGAGATAACGTAAGATTAGAGTAATAATTAAGAGTAAATGTCCAAAATTTATACAGAAAACGAATGTGCTTAATTTTGTCTTTATTATTTATCTTAATGTGTATTTACATTTTTGTACAAAAATATTAAATGAATATTATTAAACTTAGGGCAAAATGGTCGTTCAAATTTTGATGGACATTTTAGTAATTCAACTTTAACATTTGGAGCTTCCATAGATAGATAGATAGATGTGCTCAATAATAGGCAGGCCTTTTACAATTCATCTTCTACTCTTATATGATATCACGAGTCAATAAATAAACTCACATGAGCTGCAACCTTTTCTTTCCTTTTCTAGAACTTCATTCAGCCCACCAACCTCG
Organism: Lycium ferocissimum; assembly: GCF_029784015.1. Classification (NCBI taxonomy): domain Eukaryota; kingdom Viridiplantae; phylum Streptophyta; class Magnoliopsida; order Solanales; family Solanaceae; genus Lycium; species Lycium ferocissimum. The sequence goes on along the minus strand of NC_081345.1, from coordinate 57,027,620 downwards.
TAACATTTAATCCATCTTCCTAACTTTTCTTCAAACTTCATGAAGGGACTTCAAACTAGTCCACCTTAAAATCTCAAGTCACAACTCTTCTCTTTGGCTCTGATCTACTAGGCTATACTGATGGATCGCGCTCTCACCTCCATCCCAAATCATGCCAGCCAAAAAAATAATAATGCCCTAGCCGAACATTCAAGCTTTGGCTACAACAAGACAACCTTTTTTATCATGCTATCATGGATTCGGTTGATCCAACACTCACACCTCTTATATCACAAGCCCCCACTGCCAAGAATGCATGTGAAATTCTTCAAACAACCTATGCCATAAATATCATTCACGCATCTTCAACCTACGCGACACACTTCAAATCTCAAACAAGATTTCCGCACCATCAGTGACTACATGAAAGAAATCAAACCCATTTCGAATGATCTTGCAACTAGTGGTGTCACGACCCAACTCGTAGGTCGAGCGGGCACCCACACAATCCCTCCTGGTGGACGAATCTTTCCCTTCCTTTATTTTATTTAAAAGAAAGCATGCAAAAATTATGATAATTACTAAAGCAGTCTCAATATATGAATACTAAATATGTGCGGAAATACAAGATATAACCCCAACAGATCTGGTCTGAAACACAATACAAGAGCCACTAACATAAGCAAGTCTAGTGAATACTAAGTCTCAAAATACATAACAACATCTGTCTACGAAATCAAAATAGACAGATAGCAGAAGAGGGAATCTAGGGCTGCGGATCTGGCAAGGCTCACCCTGAAATCTCCGATAAGAAGGCCTCGGGATCACTCGCGAGGTTGTGACATGGAACCTGTAACAAACTCTGCACTCAAAGAAAGAGTACAACAAGGGTAGCATCAGTACAACACTAGTACTGGTAGATATCATAGGCCGACAATAATTAGTTCACATATATAAAAGATAGAAATGAACAGGTAGACAGATAAGCAATCAACACATACCAACAATAATCAAGAATATTCCACCAAATCGTAGTCGCAAATAATCAAGTATTCAAGTCATGAGCTTAGGTAGAGTCACTAAACCACAACTCTGTCAAGTCCATAATCGGATCTTCATCACAACAACAGTTCAACAATCAATATCAATAATCAGAAATAGAAGTGCCATATGCTGATCTGGGATGAAATGTAATGATATGGAATGTAAATGCAATGCACTGGCCAACCTTTAGTACCGTACACACATGCTAAGGACAAATTCTCAAAGCCATGACCCATGGGGGACCCGCGAAGTCCATGTACCACTCGTCCTGGCAAATGACTTCGGGCAGCAAGCACTTTGTCGTTCCCGACAAGGGACCTCGGGCAACGTGCACTCATTCCGCTCCGGTAATGTTACACCTCGAAAAATTTTTCGTTGATGCACAGTGAATAGGAGAACGAAGAGCATGAAGTATATGGTGTTTCGATAAGTAAGAAATAGCATTTGATGATTCTAAATAAGATCTCAAAGACATTTGAAGTAGGTGACGAAAGTTGTTAAGGAAGGTAAAGTATATGTCATGTGTCAGGCAAGATTTACGAGTATCTAATTAATGATGACTTAATGAAGTTTTGGAGAAGAGTTACAACGTCCCTTAGATTGTTAATGAAGTGATAAACAAGTGTTAAGAAGGTTCCATAAGGACTGGAGATCAAACGAAGTGACGAGAGCAAGTTCAGTGGACTGATGGATTATACGGCTCCTTATACGGACCGTATAAGTTATACGGACCGTATAAGTTATACGGACCGTATAATGGACCGCAGGACCATCACAGTGAAGGTCCCTCACTGGTGGGATTATACGGTCAGTTATACGGATCGTATAAATTTATACGGACCGTATAAATTTATACGGACCGTATAATGGACCGTATAATGGTCACAGAGAAGAGACGTTAAAGGGGTCTGTTTCACGGTCACTTATACGGACCGTATAAGTGTCCGTATAACCTCCCGACAGAACAGATTTTTGGGTTATTAAAAAGAGGACCAGGTTCATTATTTCATTTTCATTTTTCACTCTTCTCTCTAAAACATCTCTCTACATTTCTCCCACAAGATTTCAAGAGAAATTAATGTTCAACTTCATCAAACCAAGCGAATCAAGTATAAAAAACCCATTAAAGTTCATCCAAAACAAGAAATCCAAGTGAAGGTGAAACTAGGGTTTTTCTCGAGTGAAGTGTTTGCACCCAAGATTCATCCCTACACCATCTAAGGTAAGTTTTATGACATTTTCTTATTGTTTAAGGTATTTGAAAGTTGAAATACTTGGATTATATAAGGAAATAGGAAATGGGTCATGAATGTGGGAATAATATCACTTTTGATTAAATGTTTGGATTGAGTTATGATTCTTGATACATTATGATTATAATCATGTTATAAATGATATTGAGAACACAGAATAAACCTTGTATATGAATGAACGAAATTGTGTGATATGACCATGAATATGGATGGATTGGAGTGAAATGAGAAGTAAGGATAATGTAGGTGAATAAAGGCTATTGTGATGATATTGTGAATATTATTATTGATGTTTGGGAGTTGATATATGATACGGAGGAAGTCGTATAAATAAAGGAAATGCTGTCCAATTTTCCCTAACTTTAGTCATGAATGCTAAGCTATCAATTCTCTAATGTTAAGTATGCACTCTAATGAAGGTAGAAACGTGAGCATTGAAGAAGCACGTGCAAGTGATAGAATAGTTGAACGGAAAGATATGTAAGGCTAACCCTTCTTTCATAAGGCATGGTTCTTTGGCCAAATATCTATCCTTCTATGAGCCTACGATATTCTCCAATGATCCTATCTCTAAAAGCTACTAAGCTTATGATTCTCGATATGATACGATTGTACTAAGTTCCTTATATGACGAGTAATCCTCTAAGGATAGAATGTAATGTATGACGATAGTAAAAAGGCTAAAGATGCTTATGAGCTTATATGTATATGTGCCTATGTGTGGCTATTATGAAATCCCGAGCTTATATGGCCGGGTAGAATATAGTAGATATGTATATATGTAATGCGCGCGCAACACTGCAGTTGGGTACGGATAACACTGAGCCTTGGTAGGGCCAGGTATGTATGACACTGAGCCTTGGTAGGGCCAGGTATGTATGACACTGAGCCTTGGTAGGGCCAGGTATGTGAAACACCGAACCTTTGTGGTCAGGTATGCTATATAAATGTTATGTATATGACATCAATATGAGTACGAATATGCTAAGAAGATGTAAATGATATGAATATGAGTATGAATGGAAATACAAATACGAATACGAATACGAGAATGGATACGAAAAGTAAATGAGTACTGATACGTAGACAAATACGGATATGGATGTATGTACACGGATACGCAATAGAAATGGAATGTCCCTATAAAAGGCAAGTAAGTGCTACGACGATGATACTATTATCTCTCATCTTATGCTATTTCATATGTTGTCCATTATGCTTTCATATTGATGTTGATCATGCTTTACATACTCAGTACATTCTTCGTACTGACGTCCTTTTGTTTGTGGACGCTGCGTCATGCCCACAGGTGGCCAGGGAGACAGACTTGATCCATAGCTTCATTATTCAGGGACTACATAGCGGGGCTCCATTTCATTCGGAGTCGTTACTTTTGGTATAAATTCTTTTGTGTACATATTTATGGGCACGGCGGGGTCCTGTCCCGCCGATATGATATGACATACTCTTCTTAGAGGCTCGTAGACATGTGTGTATGGTTAGATATGTTTGGCCTTATCGGCCTATATTTTGGGATATTATTTTGTTAGCCTCGTCGGTTTATGTACATTCATATGGGCATAGATGTTAATGATGATATAAGTAAATTGTCGCCCAATGAGATTAAAATGATAATGAATGAAAAGCATGATTTAACTATGTGGCTCACCTAGATGTGATGTGGAAGTATGTTAAGAGGTGCCCGGGTGGGTTAGCACCGGGTGCCCGTCGCGCCCCTCCGGTTGGGTCGTGACAGGTAACAACCTCAGATCACGGACTATCTCATATCTCTCTTTTACGTTCTCCAGCAAAGACCTCGGAGGCTACACTCTCTCACTTATCATCATTTCAAATCACATAAAAATCTCATCCGTACTAGTCATAAAGTACACATCAAGGTTTCAGCCTTTTTCATTATTCTACCTTTTTTCGATGATAAGTGAGATATAAGGAGAGATGAATGCATTCACATATCATGAAATATAGCACATATGGCGACAAGCCCACATAACAACTGACGGAACCAACCTAGTTGGATTTCACCTCCACACCATGCCCGAAGGCCTATCATGCTTTCCCCATCAATTACTACTTCTACATATGCTTCACTAATCGAAGTCTAGCCATAAGGTAAGCCGTAATCTATCTCAATGTCGAGCATGCGCCACGAACTATCCAATACGAGCCTTCCCTTTGCGAACAGCTTCTGAAGAAGTCTAATCAATAAATTAATCTATGTTAGAAACTGGGTGTAGCGATACCCACATTACTATAATACGATCTGAATCGAAATTAACCCTTAAAAAGTAAACTTGGGCCCACAAGGGTAGAAACAGAAATTCCAAGTTGAGAAAGGTCAACGCCAAGCTTAAGAAGCCCAAACACCAATTATCAATACAGACCAGCACCCAATTAGCATCAATTGCATCATTAGTTGAAAACCCCCAATTTAAGAGAAATTCCACAATTTTCCATAATCAAAACCCTAGAATTAAAGAGAGATTCAACTTAGCAACTAATTTTCCCATTGATTAAAAGCTTAGCAATCAAGAAATCTTTACTCATTAGAATTGAAAAGGGTTCACAAAAACACTAAGGGTTTATGGCCTATCTTCCTCAACTTAAAAGATTAAAACTACCAAAGATTACATTCTTAAATCATAAATAAATCACAAAGGAAGCAATAGGAACTTACTTACGGAAGAATTCACCCAAAAGCTCTGTAAATCACCCACACAAACACTCTCTAGGTTTAGAATTTGTGAATGGAAAGAATGGTTCTAAATTGGGGAAAATATAAAATTTCTGTTCAGCGATTCTCGCATCCGCGGACCCCCGAAACCCCAAAATCAAGTTTCTAACCAAGGACCCAAAACTCTCCCGAGTGCCTCGGTAACCGAACCAATCACCCCACCAAGTTACAAACAGCTCTCCGAACCTCATGGAATTGACGGAATTCCCAAAAAGGTTTGTTTACGCAAAAAGTAAGCTATTAGTCAATGATTTTTCGCTGTAAGCCTCTAATTTCCTCAAAACCATTCTCGATCATCTAGGGAACCGTGTTACCCATCCCCACCAGTCAAACAAACTCTAACGGAGCTAGGGGAAGGGTCAATAGGGGTAAAAAAGTCAAAAAGCCTAAATGACCAAATGGGTCGTTACATCAGATACCAATTAAACAACCGTTTGTCCTCGAATGGAGAAGAAGTAGAATGAAGGAAAGGTACCTGAGTCGGTAAAGACTTGGGGATATCTCGTACGCGTATCAGACTCGATCTCCTATATAGCCTCCTCAACTGGACGGTGCTTCCATTGCACCTTAAATGAAGCTATCTCTTTTGAGCGCAACTTTCTAACTTGCCGGTCCAAAATCGCTACCGGCTCCTCCTCGAAGGAAAGATTCTGATCAAACAATACCGAGTCCCAATGGATAATATAAGAGCCATCGGAATGGTATTTCTTCAACATAGAAATATGGAACACCGGATGAACACTTGACAAACATGGTGGCAAAGCCAACTCATAAGCCACCTCACCAACATGACGGAGAATATCGAAAGGGCCAATAAACTTCGGGCTCAACTTTCTCTTCTTCCCAAATCGCATCACACCCTTCATAGGTTAAACTTTCAACAGAACCTGATTGTTACATCCCGTATTTTCATGCGTTGGAAAGTGTGCGAGTTAAATGACATTAGTAATGGAAAACGAGGTTATTCCCTAAGCTTATAGGTGGTTAGAGTGATGGTACATATATGTCGTAAGGATTAGAAGTTAAACAAATCAAAGAAAATAAGTTTCGTCGAAGTTCGAAATTTATTTGAATAAAGTACAGTCCAAGCTATAATATCCTGTATTTTTGGACTAGGAAATTGAACCGTCTAACATGAGAAAATTTACCTGAGCCCGGAGAATTTGGTCATATTCAAGCATGAAAATCAAGAACTTGGTGTATACAAGGAATGAAGTCCCGAAATGATTTAAGACGAAAAAGTGTGACGACGATGATTGCAAATAATATTTTATGTGTGGCAAATGAGGTTATGGACTAGTGTTATATCACATGAGTATATAAGTACTATTTAAGTGGATTGAGATCAAGAAATTAATTATGTGTGTAATTGGTTAAATGTTGGAATAAAGTGGGAGAGTAAATATTAATTGTGGAATTAATGGAAAGGGGGATAAGCATTAAGTTGATTGCTATGATTGACACGTGGTTTCTTGGCAATTTGCTAAAAATGACTAAGCAAGAATATGGGTAGGTGTCTTTTAAGATATGAATTGCTTTCATTAGTGGACCGTGGGGTCCACTATACATATTGCACAACTCACCTCTTGACTTTGGTTGAGATATATATTATCTTGAGAAATGATTGTAGGTGCAACATTAATTTATTTTAGCTATGCAAAGAAGATACATTTTTCTTTGCTTATTCCTACGTTAGTAATGAGATATTAGAACTGGACAACATTTTGCTGTCTTTCAATAACCAAAACAGCAACGTGAGATACAACTTTGAAGAAGAAAAGTATCATGTCTCTCAAGAACAACATGCGGGTTATGCCCACCGCTTCGTTCTCGTTGTTCCGTTTTATCGTGTTATTGAATCTGGGATTTCTTCAAAGTGAAGTAAGTTGGAAGAAGAAGAGTTCTTGACAAATAAGGTAAGAATTCTCCTCTCCTAATTATATTTTAAGTTCGTCCAGGTCATAGCTAAATTGTGGGATAAGAAATACGGAATCAATAGCAGGGAATCGTATTTGACGATGTTGTGGTTGTTGTTGTTGGCACGTCCGTACTGGGCTGTTCTTAGAGTATTATTGTAAATGATTCTTATTTATTATTATTATTAAGAGTTGATTAAAGAAGTTAAAAGTATTTTGAGTAGCTTAATGAAGGAAAGAATTAGAGAAAACTAGTCGAGGACCGATTCAAGATGAAGATTTTTATTCATTAAGTGATTGTTGCGTATTGTTGTTGTTGTTTGTGGTTTATAGTACCTCTTGTAGGTTTGGGAGAGTAAGAAGACTAGGGGAGATGCTGCCCATTTCATTTTAGGATCAAGTTATCCTTCATATACATAATACGCTAGCGTTAACTGAGGTTATACCTACATTTCTTGTTATAGGGAATGGTACAAAGAGCTCCAGTAAACTTGTCAGAAGGTCAATTGACGACTCGAGGTATGTTAAGGCTATTCCTTCTTTTCATTGGCATGATTCCTACTATTGAGTCACCTTTGACTATTCGCACAAGGATGTGGTATTCACGAAGATTGTACTTGGGTTACCATGACCTTATTGTAATACTCCTCTCTAGTTAAAAGCGAGTATAAGAATAGTCGAGCTACATAAGATGATAGAATGACAGAAGGTATAACTAGTGTATATGTTTCTTATAGGCTATTATGTTGCCTTCGAGTTATCATTATGTGTATGTATACGCCTGGCCTACGGGTCATGGAGTTGTTGCCTGACCGACGGGTCATGGAGTTGCGCATACCTGACCTACGGGTCATGGAGTTAGTTATACCTGGCCTATGAGTCATGTAGTTATCTATGCCTGACCCTCGGGTCGCGGAGTTATATCTACAGAGTTATGTTATCTTGCCTCAGAGAAGAGGCAACCCAGGTAGAGAACCTCCAGGTCCTTTCTTGATATATCCAGAGTACAACTTGTTATTTCATTTCAGTTGTTATTTTGCCTTACATATTCAGTACATTATTCGTACTGACGTCTTTTTTGTCGGGGGACGCTGTATTCATGCCTGCAGGTTCTGATAGACAGCTAGTTAGGCCTCCTCAGTAGACGAGACGAGAGATCAGCTGATTGGTGAGCTCCACTCTTTCTGGAGTTGCCAAGTCTACTCGGAGTCTTCTTTTGCTATGTATATATGATAGGTAGGTCGAGGCCCTGTCCCGACTATGACACAGTTGTGTACTCAATAGAGGCTTGTAGACGTGTCCTGTATAGTAGTAGAGTCTTGGCCTTGCCAGCCTTTTATGTACTCATTTTGGTACTGTCGGACGGATGACGACCTCGTCGGTCGGCATAACAGATGTATATATATCTTTTGGCTTATATCTCGTGTAGTCTTGATGACTAAGTGTTGTGGATAGTTCTTGTGCGACCTTATCGGCCCTATTGGTATCTTCTGTTACAGGTAGACCTTGTCGATCTAACTTGAGGGTTATCCCTCCAGAGATTCAAGCTCAGTATGGTTCGCTCCAGCCGAGTATGGCACCGGGTGCCGGCCACACCTCTTTAGATTTGGGGCGTGACACTGAACGCCAACCATGAACTCCAAATACCGGACCTTCCGGTCTGCATACTCCTTTTGCCTACTCTGAGTTGCAAGATGCTTTTATTGAATTAGCTTCACCTTATCTAAGCACTCCCTCAACAGATCGGTACCCCAAGGTCTCACCTTAGAATCATCAAACCACCCAATCGAAGAACGACATCTCCTACCATATAATGCCTCAAACATAGCCATATCAATGCTCGAGTGGTAATTTTACGCGAACTCAACCAAGGGTAAGAACTAGTCCCAATGACCACCAAAGTCGATCACACAGGCCCGCAGCATATTTTCTAAAACTTAGATAGTCCTCTCGGACTCACCATCGGTCTGCGGGTCGAAAGCTGTACTAAGATCCAACTGAGTCCCCAATTCCTTCTGCAAAGTCCTACAGAAATGGGAAGTGAACTGAGTACCTCTGTCTGAAATGATGGAAATAGGAACACTATGCAATCTGATGATCTCTCTAATGTAGATTCTGGCCAACTTCTCCGATTGTAGGTAGTCTAAACTGGAATGAAGTGCGCGGACTTAGTCAACATGTCAATAATCACCCAAATGGCATCAAACTTGCCCAAAGTCTTCGGTAGACCAACCACGAAATCCATAGCTATCCTCTCCCACTTCCTCTCGGGAATGGGCATCCTCTGAGTTATACTAACTGGTCTCTCGTGCTCATACTTAACCTGCTGGCAATTCGAACACTGGGCAACTAACTCCACAATGTCTCTTTTCATCACCCCTACCAGTAATGTTGTCTCAAGTCACGATACATCTTTGTAGCACCCGGATGAATGGAATATCTGGAACTATGAGCCTCCTTCAAGATCAACAGAATCAAATCACCTACTCTAGGAATGCAAATGCGCCCCTTAATCCTCAAAACAACCTTATCATCAAGAATATCCTCCTTGGCTTCTCCACCTAGCACCTATCCCGGATCTTGCACAATTTCACATCCTCAAACTGCTGGGCCTTAATTTGCTCCAATAGATACGACCTCGCCTCCACACAAGCTAGAACCTTGACAGGTTTTGGAATATCAAGTCTCACCATACTATTAGCCAAACACCGAACCTCCATGGCTAAAGGATGCTATCCCACAATCAAATGCGCCAAGCTACCCATACTCAATGCCTTTCGGCTCAACGCATCAGCTACTACATTAGCTTTTCTCGATGATAAAGAATGGTGATATCATAATCCTCGAGAAACTCCATCCATCTACGCTGTCTCGAGTTCAGATCCATCTGATTGAACATATGCTAAAGATTACGATGATCCGTGAAGACCTCACAATGAACCCTATACAAGTAATGCCTCCAAATCTTCAACGCAAATACTACCGCTGCCAACTCTAAGTCATGAGTGAGGTAGTTCTTCTTATGGACCTTCAACTGCCTCGAAGCATACGCAATCAGTTTACCCTCTTGTATCAACACATAACCTAACCTAATTCGAGAAACATCGCAATAGACGGTAAAGTCCTTTCCCTCCACTGGTAAAGCTAAAATTGGGGCTGAAGTCAATAAAGCCTTGAGCTTTGAAAAGCTCTCCTCACACTCATCGGACCATTGAAAGGGCATCTCCTTCTGAGTCAAACTGGTCAAATGAGAATCAATAGATGGAACCCCTTCACAAACCGACGATAGTAACTTGCTAAGCCTATAAAACTCCTAATCTCGATCACCGAAGTAGGCCTAGCAGATTCACGAACTGCCTCGACCTTCGTGGGATCAACCATAATCCCATCCTTAGACACAACATGGCCTAGAAATGCCACTGAACTGTGCTTGAACTCACACTTGGAAAACCTGGCATATAGCTTCTTGTCCTTCAACAAACCAAGAACTATCCTCAAATGGTTCTCGTGATCTTCCTTACTCTGAGAGTACACCAAGATGTCATCAATCAGGACAATCACGAACGAATCCAAATTAGGCTTGAAGATCCCATTCATCAAATCCATAAACGTAGCGGGGGCATTAGTAAGCCCGAAAGACATCACCAAGAACTCATAATGCCCATAACGGGTTCTGAAGGCTATCTTTGGAATATCCTCTGCTCGAATCTTCAACTGGTGATAGCCCGATCTCAAGTCAATCTTAGAAAAGACTGGCGCACCCTGAAGCTGATCAAACAAGTCATCAATGTGGGGTATCAGATACTTGTTCCGAATGGTAACCTTGTTCAATTGCTGATAATCGATACACATCCGCATAGAACCATCATTTTCTTCACGAACAATACAGGAGCACCCCAAGGGGAAACAATAGGTCTGATGAACCCTCCACTCAGCAAGTCTTGAAATTGCTCCTTCAACTCCCTCAACTCTGCCAAAGCCATACGGTAAGGTGGAATTGAAATAGGCCGAGTGCCTGGCTCCAAGTCGATGCAAAAGTCAATATCACGATCAGGCGGCATACCAGGCATGTTTATGGGAAGACCTCCGCAAACTCGCTAACTACAGGAACAAATTCCAGGGAAGGAGTATCCGCACTCGTATCCCGAATATGAGCTAAGTAAGCTAAACACCCCTTACCTACTAACTTCTTCACCCACAAAAATGATATAATCTTCTTAGGAGCAGGGCTAGGAGTACCCTTCCATTCTAATCTCGGAACGCCAGGCATCGCTAACGTGAGTCTAGAATCACGTGGTAGGGAGACAACCAACTCATACCCAATATCACATTAAAATTTACCATATCAAAGATCACCAAGTCTACCCACGTACCATAACCCATAAAAGTAACTGTACAAGACCGATAGACTCGATCTACCACCACATATTCTCCAACCGGAGTAGACACATAAATAGGCACGTCAAGTAGATCACAAATCATATCCAGACCAGTTGAGAAATATGTAGACACATGTGAGAAAGTAGAACCCGGATCAAATAATATTGAGGCTGCTCGATAAAAAACTGAAATATTACCTGTGATGACAGCATCAGACGCCTCCGCCTTTGGTCTGCCAGGGAAAGCATAACAATGTACTCGTCCACTCTTGGACTGTGTGCCCCCACGTCCACCCCGGCTCAACTGAGCTCTACCCCTCAATACCTAAGAACTGCCTCTACTGGACTGATGACTACCTCACCCAGACTGATACTCGCCTCTGCTAGGCTGCGACCCATCTCTGCCTGAAGATCCATCTCGGCGAACTGAAGGTGCTGGAGTCTTGGGTGTTTGAAACCTGGAACCTTGCTGGGCCTCACTCTGTCTGGGTCTGGGGAAATCTCTCACAAGATGTCCCGGGTCACCACACGAATAACAAGCTCTGGATGTCTGGGGCTGAGTCACTGAAACTGAAGAACCAGTATATCCGCCACGGTCTGAAGGTCGAGAATAGGAACCTCGAGAAGCCTGCCCAGTACTGTATCCACTCTGCCCAGAAAGGCCACCAGCTGAGATTTAAAGCGCTGACTAGATAGGGCAGCCAGAATAGTGCTGATGAGTCCAGTTCGACTGGTCCCTACCTTTCGAAGTAGAACCGCTGAAACTGCCAAACTGGCAGATCCTCTTGTCATTGTTCCCACCATGAGCTCGAATCCTAGCAGACTCGACATCTGTAGCATGACCAACCACATCCTGAAAGGAAGAACTCATAGCCACAAGATGGAGATAGGACAACTTTAACGGAAGCACTAATCTTCTGACAAATCTTCTCGCCCTCTCTGTCTCGGTGAGAATCAGTTGAAAGAATAGAGTGAAGTCATATACCAATTTGAACCCTCTAGATACCAATTTGAATAAAGTAGCACGAAAGAAATGAATGAATTTAAATTTTCCTAAATGTCATACAGCATCTCTCAGATAAGTCTAGAGCTCATCGTACCGATTCACAAGACTCTACTAGACATGCTCTTGTACTTTTAAGATCGGTAACCTAGGGCTCTGATACCAACTTTGTCACGACACAACTCGTAGGTCAAGCGAGCACCCACACAATCCCCCCAGGTGGGCGAACGCATCCCTTATTTTATTTAATTTAAAAGAAAGCATGCTGAAATTTTGACAATTACTAAAGCAGTCTCAATATATGAATACTAAATATGTGCGAAAATACAAGACATAACCCGAACAGATCTGGTCTGAAACACAGTACAAGAGTCGCTAACATAAGCAAGTCTAATGAATACAAGTCTAATGAATACTAAGTCTCAAAATACATAACAAAATCTGTCTACGAAATCAAAATAGTCAAATAGCAGAAAAGGGGATCCAGGACTGCGGATCTGGCAAGGTTCACCCTGAAATATCCGGTATGAAGGCCTCGGGAACCCCCGTGAGGCTGTGATGTGGAAAACTGTAACAAACTCTGCACTCAAAGAAAGAGTACAGCAACGGTAGCATCAGTACAACACTAGTACTGGTAGATATCATAGGCCGACAATAATTAGTTCACATATATAAAAAATAGAAACGAACAGGTAGACAGATAAGCAATCAACACATACCAACAATAATCAAGAATATTCCACCAAATCGTAGTCGCAAATAATCAAGTATTCAAGTCATGAGCTTAGGTAGAGTCACTAAACCACAACTCTGTCACGTCCATAATCGGATCTTCATCACAACAACAGTTTAACAATCAATATCAATAATCAGAAATAGAAGTGCCATATGCTGATCTGGGATGAAATGTAATGATATGGAATGTAAATACAATGCAACGCTAACCTTTAGTACCGTACACACATGCTAAGGATAAATTCTCAAAGCCATGACCCATGGGGGGACCCGCGAAGTCCATGTACCACTCGTCCTGGCAAATGACTTCGGGCAGCAAGCACTCTGTCGTTCCCGACAAGAGACCTCGGGCAACGTACACTCATTCCGCTCCGATAACAACCTCAGATCACGGACTCTCTCATATCTCTCTTTTACGTTCTCCAGCAAAGACCTCGAAGGCTACGCTCTCTCACTTATCATCATTTCAAATTATAGTTCTTATCATGTCAAACATATGGAAATAAGAATGTATGCCATGCATGATATCAATCATCAACGATAAAGCACATAAAAATCTCATCCGTACTAGTCATAAAGTACACATCAAGGTTTCAGCCTTTTTTCATTATTCTACCTTTTTTCAATGATAAGTGAGATATCAAGAGAGATGAATGCATACACATATCACGAAATATAGCACATATGGTGACAAGCCCACATAACAGCTGACAGAACCAACCTAATTGGATTTCACTTTCACACTATGCTCGAAGGCCTATCTTGCTTTCCCCATCAATTACTACTTCTACATATGCTTCACTAATCGAAGTCTAACCATAAGGTAAGCCGTAACCTACCTTAATGCCGAGCAGGCGCCATAAACTATCCAACACGAGCCTTCCCTTTGCTAAGCGCTTCCTAATGGTCGAAGTCTAATCAACAAATTAATCTACGTTAGAAACTGAGTCTAGCGATATCCACATTACTATAATATGATCCGAATCGAAATTAACCTTTAAAAAGTTAACTTGGGCCCACAAGGGTAGAAACCGAAATTCCAAGTTGAGAAAGGTCAACCCCAATCTTAAGAAGCGCAAACACTAATTATCAGCACAAACTAGTCCCCAATTAGCATCAATTGCATCATTGATTGAAAACCCCCAATTTAAGAGAGATTCCCAATTTTCCATAATCAAAACGCTAGAATTAAAGAGAGATTCAACTTAGCAACTAATTTCCCCAATGATTAGAAGTTTAGAAATCTAGAAATCTTCCCACAAAACTCATTAGAGTTGAAAATGGTTCACAAAAACACTTGGAGTTTATAACTTATCTTCCTCAACTTAATAGATGAAAACTACCAAAAGCTTCCATTCTTAAATCATAAATAAATCACAAAGGAAGCAATAGCAACTTACCTAAGAAAGAATTCTCCCAAAAGCTCTGCAAATCTCCCACACAAACACTCTCTAGGTTTAGAATTTGTGAATGGAAAGAATGGTTCAAAATTGGGGAAAATATAAAATTTCTGTTCAGCGATTCTCGCATCTGCGGACACCTTGTCCGAAGATGCGGACTCGCCTCCGTGAAGAATGGCTCGCGCACGCGGAGTCACTTGAAACCTCACTTCCTTGCATCTGCAGGGCCAATTCCCGCATGGGCGGACCTGCAGAGGCAAACATACACCCGCGGAAGCAGGACACCAAAACCAGCATAAATTTGGTTTTCCATCAAGTTCAACCCAAAACCCGACATCTATCCGGGACCTCCCGGATACAAACCAAACATGCAACCCAATGTAGAAACACTCTGCAAACTCTCCTGTGCCCTCGAAATTTCCAACAGAGGTCATCTTGACCCGGTCAACCCCCGAAACCCCAAAATCAAGTTTCGAACCAAGGACCCAAAACGCCCCCGAGTGACTCGAGAAGTGAACCAATCACCCTAACAAGTTACAAACGACTCCCCGAACCTAATGGAATTGACAGAATTTCTAAAAAGGTTTGTTTACCCAAAAGTCTACTATTGGTCAATGGTTTTTCACTTTAAGCCTCTAATTTCCTCAAAGCCATTCTCGATCATCGAGGGAACTGTGTTACCTATCCCCACGAGTCAAACACGCTCTAACAGAGCTAGGGGAAGGTTCAACAGGGGTAAAAGTCAAAAATTCTACACGACCAAACGGGTTGTTACAAGTGGTTCCACTCTTTCCTATGTGGAACTTGTCATCAAGACCTAAGTAGTTTGAGACTTGAGAACAAGGAACTTTCTGCCCTATAAGATCTATATATAATCCTATCTCATTTGAAGAAGTCTATGACAAATTGTTGCCATATGAGGTCTTTATAAAAAACTATGAACCAAAAGTTAAAACCCTCATGATTATTGTTGAATTCCATCAGAAATAAAATAACAAAATTTCTAAATAAAAAAACTCCATGCATCCAACCATAGACAACAACCAGCAAAAAGTTCAATGCCAATTGTGTGACAAGTTCAACCATATTGCCAAGGTTTATTGCTCGAAATCCCTCAATGCTCTTGAGGTTCATTTCCACTTTGTCAACCGTTTTTACTCCATACCTATTTCTCTAATAAATGGATTGTTGACTCTAGCGCGTCACATCACATCACAAATAGCTCTCAATCATTATAAGCTTCCACAAATTTTCGAGCACTGATGAAATAATTATTTGTAACTTACTGAAACATGTTCTTCAGCAGTGAACAAGAAGTAAATAGTGGAATAGTAAATCAGACAAGAATTTTTACGTGAAAAACTCCTTGCTCAAGGAGGGAAAAAACCACCACTATCTCCAATAGGATTTCCTAAATATCCACTAAAACAATTGAGCAGTTATAAGATTACAACTCTTGTAACCTAAGGATCTAACCACTATAGAACCTTTCCCCTCACAATTCTTCACTAATTGCAACTAATTTCTTCAAAGACTTTCCCCAGTCACAGAAGCCCCTTACAACTCAAAGCAACATCTAATATAAATTCTTTGTGAATGTAAAGGGTTACATTTGAAGAACAAAGAATCTAACTGTTACAACTCAAAAAACTATATGAATAAATATTGATAGGAACAAGTTCTTTCATTGTAGTTGATTCTATCTCACTCGAAGACACTCTGAATAAATCTCTCTTTCTTTTCTCTGGATTCTCTTGTCCTCAACAACATCAATGTGATGCTTTATATAGGAGTAAGAATAGTCATTTCTTGTATCTTCAAATCCAAACCAAACTAGGTTCAATGATTCAAGAAAGCAAGAACTCAATCCAAGTCAAACTTGGTTTTCATTCATGCGTTGGCCTCTTTTTGTTTTCTCCTATTTCAAATCTAATTCCATATATTCAGTTATGGTAATATTTTCTTATCTTGAATTTGTATTCCTTGTAGAATTGGATTAAGCCTTAATTCCAATTCTTCAAGGATTCCTTTTTGCACGTGAAACATCTTTTCCTGCTTGGAACAAACAGATTCCAGTTCTTTTGCAAGGTACCTGGTTCATCCAGTTATTGTTTAACCTGCTGACAACATTACCAGTTCCTTTAAGATATCTATTAAGGACCTAGTTCTTATGAATATTTTTCCATCCTTCTTGAACTTTGATTGTCTATTATACATTGTTTGTCAATGATAAAAACATCATAAATCTTGAATTGATATTCAGATTAAAGAAACTCAACAAATTCTCCCTTTTTGATGATGACAAACCCATATCAGCTTCAAATTCTTCATGTGCACTCTAGTGTATCTTCCTCCCAAGGACCAACTTCTATATTGACAATTCCCCCTTAGAACAAGCTCTACGCTGATCCAACTTTTGACTTAGTAAGATGTGATCTCACTTAAGTCTATATAGGGTCTTACCTTCCATTCATTGCAACCCTCCGATTTCAGTGTGTGACAACCTAATCAAATCTATATGTTTCATGTAAAACATTATCACTGAAAGTGCATGAACCAGGTTCTTTTAGGACAGTTGAAATTTTTCCCATCAATACAGATATCTCTATTTTTTTTCTTACTTCTCTATTTTTCCCCTTTTCGCATTATTGAAAAAATAACAGCAGTATTGAATCAAGTATAAGAACTATCAAATATCAAACTCATGGCCACTGGGGCTACACTAACATGAACACAACACAAATTGTAAGAGAACCAAGTTCTCACTGTGTAAGGATAGCATCATTAGATTTACCCAAACTTACTTGAGTAATTATGCCATGCGTTCATACCTATTACAATATAAGACTGAGTTTGACGTTCATCACACCTTAACCTACTAATTTATGATTAGTACCTATCAATTGAAAACAGAGAATTTTTAATCCATGAGCACTCCAAGTTTCAAGCGGTTCTTTCCAAAGTGATCCTTGCTTAGAGCTTTTGTAAATAGTCAACAATCTGCTCCCTAGTCTTGCAAAATTCCATAGATATATGTCCCTTCTCCACATTGTCTCTCAAAAAGTATTGCCTAACATATATGTGTTTTTTCTTCTTGTGTTGGACTGAGGTCTTTACCATATTCACAACTCTTGTATTATCACAAAAGATTGGAACCTTTTTAATTTTGACACCATAATCTTCTAGTTGCTATTTGTTCCATAATAAATGGGCACAATATGAAGCATCAACTACATACTCAGCTTTCGAACAAAAATAATGCCATAAATATATCTTTCTTTGCTGCCCAAGAGATCAAAGATGATTCTAGGTAGTGATCATCCTAGATGTGCTCTTCCTATCCACTATATATCCAATATAATCAGCATTAAAATATCCTATTAATTCAAAGGAATCTCCAGTTGGGTACCAAAAGACTAGGTCCTGTGTTCCTTTGTGATATCTTAGTGTCCTCTTTATAACTTTCATGTGAGACTCCTTTGGACAAGATTGAAATCTAGCACAAAGTCCAACACTGTAACACTGCGTAAATCTGGGTTACGTTTGAATGTGTATAATGAGTGTTGATGTGACATTTTAGCTATATGAATCCTTTCGGGATGAATTTGGGTGAAAGAGAGTCGTTTTGAAATCAAATCAAATAGTGAATTCTGTAAGAGTTCTTAAATTCGTCTAAGTCTGCAGTAGTCCTGACTTATGCCCAGTTTTCGGGTAGTTACACTAGGAGTCTGAGAAAACTCAAAACATGAAAGTTGTATATCTTTAATACATCTTTCCAACCATATATGGGTTAGCTCAATCAGAGCTCTGTTCTAGGAGTTATGCCCATTTTACTAGACACTACGCAGTCTGTATGGCAAAGGCGCGGCCAAGCTTTAGGTGCGCGACTGCACACTGGAGGCAGTATTTCTGCCTTTTCTACTTGATCAGCTACATGGTTGGGTCCCCAGCTATGCGGCCACATACCCGGAATGACGCTTTAAAAGCCTAACTTCGTTATAACTTTTCCCCACTTCATTTTGGCTGACTTTTTAGAGGAAAAGAACCCTAACGGCCTCTCTCAAACTCTAAGGTAAGTTCTTGCTCAAACCCCATTGATTATTACATCAATCTAACATTAATTAACACTAGTTCATTCAACCCCTTAGATTCTTGATAACCGAAAAATAAGAAATTGAAGGAGACTGTGGAAAGTCTCTTAAAGACATGATCTTTGATCTTTATTGATGTTGGTGAAGGAATTTAGACTAGTCTAGGGTATTAGAAGCGATGAGAATCCATGGGTGATTCTTGTGGGTTACAAGAACACATTTTTTTGGCTTAAAAACCCTAGTTTTTGAAAAGGGTGGGAATTCAAGAGAAAGGTGTAAAGTTCTAATCTTTCTCATCTGAATCAATTGTAGGAGTGATTGTTGAACCTTGAAAACCTGTTTGGGAGCGATATAGCAGGAATTGAGGTATGTCTCTTTTAAAAATCCTTTTTGACTATAAAGGTGATTTGTATGTCTACTTTTGAAGACCTTCTTTTGAAGTATGTCTCTTTTCGAACATACTATTCAATCTTTACAAAATGGTTTTCTTTGGCAAGGTTTGTGTGCGTGAGGGACAAGCCCACATTAAACCTCATGTGTATTATAATATGTATATATGTATCTGTGATTTTCCCTATCAATGGATGATTGAATTTGAATTATAAAGCTTTGAACTTTGAACATGATTTACCTTTATAAGGGATGCATTAAATTTGTTTTCGAAGGTTTGGATATTTGAAGTATTTAGCCCTACGAATTGGTCTCATTGAATTGAAATTGGATTAATGATTTGAGCATGTTTTCTAAATTGATTAATGGCTTGATATACCCTTACTAACGGGATGATGAACATAATTCATAATGAACTATTCGGCTTTCATGCCATGATTTGAGATTCGGCTTCTATGCCATGATTTGTGATTCGGCTAATATGCCATGATTTTTATTGTTTTTGTTTGACCTAGATACTCGGGAGGAAGGATAGTCACGATGGATTTTAGTGGAGTTTACCTAGCCATTCAGGAGAAAGAGTGATCATTGAGGGTTGGTCGCTCTAGTGCCTTCTTTGAATAGCTTTTCAAGAGAAACAGTGACCATCGAGGGTCGATAGCCCCGGCATGGTTATGCCTAGCCATTCGAGGGGAAAAGTGGTCATCGAGGGTTGATAGCCCCGGTGTGATCCTTGCCTAACTATTCAGGAGGGAGGATAGCTGTCGTGGGTCGATAGCTCCAATGTGGTGCTTCTGTGCAGTTTAGGGAACCTTATATAGTCATCCCTTCATTACATTGATTTGGGCCTATATTGGCATGTGTTATACTTTGGTTGCCTGTGAGTGGGTTGTTGATGATCTTGAGCTCATGAGTGAGAAGACTTAACGTGATAAATAGTTGATGGATTAAAATTGTTATACTTCTTTGTTATTGGTTTCCACTGATGATTTTATCGAGTTTTGTGATGATGGTATATTAGGTAAAGAAGAAGAGTAGGTTCGTGATACGTGTACGGAGTAGGAGAACTTGCTGCTTTCCAGACTTATTGGTGAGCCCACACCCTTGTTCGTGGGGCACCCCATCTATCTAGTTTTATTGTTTAAGTTTCCAGGCTTGTCACGACCCAAACCGATGAGTCGTGACGAGTGTCTGACCTCTAGTGACCAAACACCCCTATACTCATATCTGAATCTTACTGAACATCAAGGGCCCACATGTGACTTAAGCGATCTCATATCAGCCTCATATAATAGATGACATCATGAACTCTGTACAACCTATGTATACATAAACATGCTGAAAGAACGATTGCAAGCCGCCTAGGTCACACATATCTTGTACACAAAAGAATAGAAGCCGACAAGGCTACATCATCTAACTAATACATACAACTGTTTACAGACCTCTACTGGAATAAAAGCTGTAGAAAGGACGGGTAGGGCCCCGTCATACCCATATGCATGTACATCCCAAAAGGCTAGCATACCAAAATAGAGCGGCAATCGGATCAAATGGAGCGCGACCCCGCTTCTTTGATAGAAGTCTACTAAGGTGGACCACACAATGTCTGGGCTACTGAACTTTGCGGGCATGAACGCGGCCCCGAGCAACGGGGAGTCAGTACGGATAATGTACTGTGCATGAAAGACATAAGAACAATATGTATATATATAAGAATCATGAATAAGATCTGAACTCATAAGCTGAAATGACTATCTGCATGTACTTGTATGAACTAGCAGCTGCATGTATCTGCATAAATCTGTATAACTAACAATGCCTCTGTGGGCGCATAATCGCATGCTGGGCCTATCAATGTAGGTCATACATATGTATATGTATATATAATGACTTATTAATCCTTATGGCATCCCATCATCTCATATTAGCCTCTTTGCGGCCATCATCATATACATTGTTGCGGTACGTGCAGCCCGATCCTTATATCATTATCATGGTGCACCAGCTGATCAGGTGGTAATGCGTCTATAGCGCCTGTTCATTTCCCCGTACCCCATATACATATAATACTTGCGTATATAACGTCTTCTGGTCACGGGTCAATATGCATATATGAATGAATGTAATGCGTGAATAACTGTATACATAGAACTAGACCCATGAATAGAAGGAACAATCATAAATGGGGTACATGAACATCAAAGACTGAAGTACTCCTAATGCTTCTAAGAGTAGAGTAATATGGAAGCTCACTTACTCGTTTGGTTCATATCATAAGGTCATGCCAAAAGTAAGAAGGGATAGCTTCAACATACCTTGAAGTATATCCAATCGTCCAACTTCTACCTCTCGAACTTGTAAGTCTACAATTAAGATAACATAGTCCTTAATTAGACTATTTACCTCGCTTACTAACCATCTTTAGATACATATAGAGCTTAACGAATTGTAGATAATAATCTCCTTGTAAGCTCAACAAACCTTCGACTTCCTGTTCGGTCCAACGTCAACCACAATACCCACAACAACAATGACAACACTTATATATCAAAATATACTTAAATTCATTCCCAATCATCTCTTAAAAATAACCTCAAATCACTATCTTAACCTTCATCAACTCACCACTTCCATAAGTATCCTCTCTTCACTTAAAACCACTAAAACTCTTGATAATCAACTTAAATATAAGGGTAGATATCATTTACAAACCTTAAGGGGTCTAAGATTCCAAAGATCAACGTCAACTCCAACTCCCTAAGCTTCACAACCTTGAAGAAACCCTAGAAACAACCTTCTTCTTCACAAGCTTGGGTTTACGGGGCTCGAATCTTGCCAAATCACCACTATAATGATATAAAATGTTGGGAGTAAATATACTAAGGTTTTTCTCTGACTTGGAAGAGAGAAAATGAGAATTAAAGTCGTGAACCACATATTTATACTCGGAGTTAAAAAGTCCCAGCGGTACAATTTGACGAGCGGGTCGATGACCGATCGACGTGTCGACGGTCCGTCGACCTATGCCTGTAGATTTCAAGGTTGCGGAACCCTGTCGATGTCGCACAATGACAATCCGTCAACTATGTCGACGGTCCGTCGACGATGACTGGTGTCTGCAGATTTCTCAGATTCAGCTCAGATCGCGTCGATTCGATTCGTTCAACTTCTAATCCTGTAACTTACCAGGAATACCTGCTGGTACCCTTGTACATGGGGTAAGACACTCTCTATCTCCAAAACTCGGACACGGGTCTCAATTCCAAAGGTATACCTTGACTATGAAACCATAGGTTCTACTATGACGAGAACGAGGGGCGTAACAAGGCTGTGTCCCGATGTGCTAGACTCTGTTTATGTTCTTAAAAGCTCCATAGTTAGACGTTGTGCTGTGGGTAGATTGTTGACGTCTCGTATGACTTGTTGGTGCGTTTTCCATGGCTTAAGACATTTTATTTCTATTTAACTTCCACTGGTTTTTTTTATAAGTATGAGTATGCTTTCAGTTAGCCATAAATAACCGTTTTATGTAAATATTAAAAGACTATTGAAAGAGAATAGATGTTTATTGATTTTATAAGGTGCTTCCGGTGTTATTCATAGCATCAGATGCATGTTGCGCTTAGGGTGGGTTTTGGGGCATGACAAACACTAAATAAAATGTCAATCCTGCTTGCAATCAAATATAACAAGGAGCTAATCATACCCCTATACTTCTTTTCTTCAACCAAAGAACCAGGTTTGTCTTTGTCAAGTCGAGTGGAAGTAACTATAGGAGTATTAATGATCCTTTTATTATCTATGTCAAATCGTTTCAATAGCTCCTTGATGTACTTTTGTTGTTGAATTATTGTCTCATCCTCAATTTGTTTTACTTGCAGTCCCAAGAAGAAGTTTAGTTCTTCCATCATACTCATCTCAAATTCACTCCCCATAAGTTTAGCAAACTCATTACACAAAGTCTCGTTTGTAACAACAAAGATGATATCATCCACATAGTTTGAAACAGTTAGTAGACTTGTGTTTTCCTTCATCAAGAAGAAGGTGTTATCAATCTTAACTCTTATGAACACATTCTCAAGAAGCAATTTTGGCAACCTCTCATACCATTCTCTTGGAGCCTGCTTCAATGAAACACCTCGAACTTTCATGTCAGGATGTGTCGCAGGTAAGTTAAGATGAACTCATAGGATTGAGGACATTTAAAGGGATAGCGATGGTTAAAACTAGTGTTAAGAAAGTGTAGTAAGGGTTAGAGGTTAAGAGAATCGAAAAGAATAAGTTTCAACAAAACATTTCACTTGTGGAGTGACTTACGGACTATACAATAGAGGTAAGGGCCGCAAGTCCACCGTCTGATCAAAAACCTGAGATTCAAAGAGTTGCCTAGTGTTATAGGCTATGCGTCCACCAAACACAGTATGGAGGGACCTGGTTGAGTACCAGTTCCCTTATCCAATGCAGTAAGTACAGAAGACAAGATTTTACCGTGGAAAACTCCTTGCTCAAGGGATTAAAAATCACGACCTACCCCAGTAGGATTTCAACTCAATTACACGAGCAACTTCAGGTTACAACTCTATCGTAAGCTAGGAATTAACTCCCATAACCCGTCACCCTTACAATGACTCTTTTGTAACCTACGAACTAACCTCCGTAGTCCCTCAACACTTGCAATACTTCGATTGCAAGAAACTCCACTTAGCTAACTCTAGCTAAGGACCACTAGTACACCTAGACTAACTCTAGCCTAGTGTACCACTGTCACGACCCAAATTAGGCTCGTGCGGGCACCTACCTTCCCATCTTGGTAGGCGAACCCTCTCATTTATATAGCACTTCAGTTACATAACATTACCTTCAAAACAATAGGAAATTAAGGAATACAGCGGAATTTCATTTATAAATACTAACTTGAGTGTTTCGTAATCTAATCAATACATAATTACAGACACGATACAATGTTCCCATGACCTGGTCTAGACTAATACAAGAGTGACTAAGTAAATTTCAGAATGATATCATATTCTAAGACTCAACCTCCAATTCCAGAATGAAATGGGAGGAGGCCTTCCAGACAAGCACCGCATAACGTCCGCACATACTTCGATCAATCACCTGAAACAATCTACACCCAAAAAGGGTGTAGCAAGTGCAATATCAGTACGACCACATGTACTGAGTAAGTATCATAGGCCGACAATGGTTAGTAACACATATTGGTAAAGAATTCACGAAAAATGATGATATTCACTAAATCAAGTCACATATCCCGAAACAGTAGATCACAACTTCAATATAACTTAAGTCACAACTAATCTATCATAAATTATAAGTTGGCCAAACACCTATGCAAATTCTCAACATCCTTACCATTCCCAGGTCGCTCATTCGTGTTTTAGGAGCGAACTCATTGTTACGACACCTTCATGTCCAACCTCGCTTAACAGGATACACTACTAGTTCTAGGTTTGTTTAACAGGCACAAGTCAATAATATAAGTCACAAGAATTGAGTTCAAATGTTCGTCATTGCCTATGAATAGTATCTAAACCCCATATGATAAGTCTGAGTATATCCGATCCAACCGATCACTACGATAGAATCATTACATTACTATCATCACCACGAATTCATCACAATCCAATCAACACAACAGAATCATCACATACATCTCAATCAAGTTATAATGCAATGAAATGCGATAATGGTATGAATGCGATGTATGCCATGTAAATGAGGTGTACACATGTACTCCGGACGGAAATATCGACGTCTTGGTAGCACAACCCAGTGTGACTCGCGAAGTCTAAGTGCTACCTGTCTCGGATCTTTGCCCAACAGACAAACGGGACCCTGGCTGATTGCTCACAGGGGGAGTCTCATTGGCACCACTCGGGGGAACCCGCAGAGCCCATGCACTAACAATGATTTCGGAATAACATCGAAATCGGCCATGCAACAATGATGCCAGAATAAATCATCGGTCATCGGCCTCTCACAATTACTCAAGTAAAAGAGTCGCTCAATCAACGATGCCGGATAATTACCGGCTATCGGCCATGCGTCATGAATATGAGGGAATGTATGCAATGCACTTATCAACGATTCCAGCATTGAACCTCGGATATCCGCCTTCTCACAATCACTCAAGTAAAAGAGTTTATCAAACATCAGTTTCATATAATCAATGACTCCGGAATGGATCTACGGGCATCGACCTTTACAATCCCTCAAATAAGGAGTTTATCAAATATAAATTTACTCAATCAACGATACCGGATCATCACCGGGTATCAGCCATGCATCAAGAATGTGTGAGAATGGGTGCAATGCGTATATCAATTATTCAACAATCAAGTTCAATATCACAAGTGCCACGAGGGGGTATGCCATCAATCTATCATATCACAATACCATTCAAGGGTTTGCCAACAATATATCAATATTACTAGTACCAATAACGGGTACGTCAACATTGTATCATAATGCAAATACCAACAACAGCATGTCAACCATATCTCAATCAAGATAGTAGCACAAATTCTGATATTCACCACTACTCGTAGCATCAATCATCAAAACAGAACAATACACATACATAACGAGGTGGCTAGTCCCAACATATATCAGGTCTTCCAATTTATATACATTATTACCATACTCCTAGCCCAGCCTATTGTCTTAAAAACAGGTTTCTCACTCACGCCTTAATTATTTGCCATTACTGATTTGGGACTCATTCACGACCACAACACAATTTATCCGTTCACCAAGCATGTAAGTTCAGTACAAGTAGTCATGTATTACGAGAAGTTTTCATCGTTAAACACAAATAGAATTCATCCGTTACTTCCAAGTCACATAAAATCCACTGATAATCGAGAAATAAACCACATCAACACCTAAGGAGTCTACAGGCTACCAGCCGAACAAACAAGCCACACACAAATACCATCCTAGAATTCCATCCCAAATCTCCAAGTTCCTACGTATGCATTCTCCGTTTCTTCTATACAACAATACGGGAAACTAACCAGAGTCTACCGAAAGGAAGCCATAACCTACCTCATGGCTGAGTGGGTACCACGAACATCCAATGACACCTCAATTAATCACCACCGTGTAATCCACATGAAAAGCTCGGAGACAACCACGAGACCCAAGAGTAGAATTCACCATTATGGTCCCTTGTAAGGACTTCGAAATTGCTAATGTAGATATGGAATTTTATCCTACCTATCCCAGGAGTCAGGTAATACACCAAGCATCTTTCTCACCAGCTTGGTAGTTGTGATGACTTCCCCGAGAGAGTGGAGTTCATTGATTATGGAGGTGAATCTGGTGTGCATCTCATGAATGGATTCACTCTCTTTCATCCTGAACATCTCATGCTCAGTGGTAAGCATGTCGATCTTGGAGTTTTTCACCTGAGTTGTTCTTTCATGAGCAGTTTAGTGAGCTTCCTAGATCTCTTTTGCTGATGACCAAGCTGAGACTGAGACTCGATTGTACTCATCCGATCCTATTCCACACACAAGAATTTTCTGGGCTTTATAGTTCTTCTTCACTTTCTTCCTGTCAGCTTCATTGTATTCTTTTCTTATTTTGACAGTGGTCTTTTTACCATCTTCACTTGTGTGAACTGGGATATATGGACCATAACAGATGATATCCCAAAGCTCTGAATCTTCAGCCATGATGAAGTCGTGCATTCTTGTCTTTCACCACCCATAATATTTTCCATTAAACCTGGGTGGCCTGGTGAAAGACTGTACTTCTTCTATATTTGGTGGGGCTTTCATTTTACAGATTCTTTCTCGGTGTTAACCTTTTAGAAATCATATGCTCTGATGCCAATTGTTATAGGCTATGCGTCCACCAAACACAGTATGGAGGGACCTGGTTGAGTACCAGTTCCCTTATGCAATACAGTAAGTACAGAAGGTAAGATTTTATAGTGGAAAACTCCTTGCTCAAGGGATTAAAAACTACGACCTACCCCAGTAGGATTTCAACTCCACTACACGAGCAACTTCAGGTTACAACTCTATCGTAAGCTAGGAATTAACTCCCATAACCCCTCACCCTTACAATGACTTTTGTAACCTAGAAACTAACCCCCGTAGTCCCTTAACACTTGTAATACTCCGATTGCAAGCAACTCTACTTAGCTAAGTCTAGCCAAGGACCACTAATACACCTAGACTAACTCTAGCCTAGTGTACCACTCAAAAGAAGTACACTTTGAGACTTTTCAAAACACCTACAACCAGCTTCTTAACACAGAATAGTAGGTTTACAATTTAAGCACAGACGAACAAAGACTTACAACAACATAAAGAACGTTAGAAAAATCTGTGTCTGGATTGGGTTCTTCAGTTTTCTGAGTGACTTGTTCTTGAGAGAACTTGTGATGGCAAGTATTTGCTCTATTTTGATTAGGTTTTCAAGTCTGCTCAATATGTTGCCATCATGTTGTATATATAGTGGGAGCATACGGGATGGATAGATACCGCTCATTCACTTTGAACTGAAGCATGGGCCAACTCACAGCTGTACTTTTGTGCAGCAAGTGGCTCGACTT
Organism: Lycium ferocissimum; assembly: GCF_029784015.1. Classification (NCBI taxonomy): domain Eukaryota; kingdom Viridiplantae; phylum Streptophyta; class Magnoliopsida; order Solanales; family Solanaceae; genus Lycium; species Lycium ferocissimum. The sequence continues at coordinate 57,000,088 of NC_081345.1, read as the reverse complement.
TACAGCTGTTCTCTACTGATGGTGCAAGGTGCACAGAGAGTAGGTTACAGACTAAGTGTCTATCTGGTTTTATAATAGTTTGACAATCATCAAAACAAAAAGCACTTGGACTTATCACCAAGGAAAAATTGGCCAACATATGGTGGACATACGGCCCGCATGTTGCACCATATATTGAGGCGGTGGAAAATTTTAAATTTTTATGTAAAGCAGTGCAGCGTTATTCTTATAGTTTTTGCCCAAACCAGATCCAAAACACTCCCAAAATCTCTCTAAAGGTTCCCATATCATTCAAGTATAGATCTACAAGATTTCAACATAATTCCCCTTTCGGAAGATCGTTGTAGTAGTTAGTTCGTCCTCTTTCTTGTTGTTGTTGAATCTGAACATTCTTCTAGTTGAAGTAGGGTGAAGCTAAGGGTGGTTCTGTACTTTAAAGGTAAGTTAAGTTCCTCCTTCTTCTTCTTCATATGTATAAGTTAGTTTAAGCTTTAGATGTGTTTGTTTGTTACGAATCGGAGGTTGAGTGTTGTAGTAGAGTCGTTGGGGGTATGTTGGATCTGTTCTTGTTATATGAAGATGCTGGAGAAGTTGATATGTTTATATTGGTGTGTTGTTGATGGTGTTACAAGGTTAGGAGAGAGTTAGGCGTAGATAAATGCCGTAGAATCACTTGTAGGGCGAACCGCCATTCGTCGGCTAGTTGTTGTATTTCTCCTTATTGATATTAGTATTGTCTTCCTTGTTGTAGAATAACTGCTGACGGAGGCTGGTTTCGTCATCTTCATTGAAGGATTGGTTTAAAGGTATATAAAGGCTATCTTGATATCGCTTTCTTTTGCATGAATCCTTAGTAGATATTCTCTTCCAAATATGATTCAGGAAACCAAATGTTATAGGCACTTTATTCATGTGCTTGATAGTGGTATGTACTCTCAGTTGATATGGTCCCGGTGAATCAAGTTCCATATAGCTATAGGTAGCCTCTTTTATCTCTCAGAAAGTATATATTGGCCATAACGGTACCCTCATTAGTGCTTCCGTAAGATGATCAATGTTAGTTAAAGATGATACGAGAACTTTACATGTTTGATTATTGTTGTATGTTATGATAGATACCACAGTCAGGTCCAGTGGCCTGGTAGTTACAGGAGTGCTAGCTTGGAAGACAAAGGCTTGATAGCCTAGTAGTTACGGATTGCTAGTTAGGAAGTTACCGGTTCACTAGTCGGGTAAGCATATGTGAGTACCGTGTCACGCCCCGAACCATGGCCTGGGAGTAACACGACACTCGATGCCTTGCTGCATGTGACCAAATGAACCACATGGCTTGCTGAATCAACATGGGACATGTACTGATGCGAAATATAAGTTAAACATGAATAATCTGAGTAAAACATGAGGTTTAAATATAATACTGAATACTGAAAATACTTTCTGAAAGTATAAATACGGAAGTAGTCTGAAACATAATAAGTACGAAGCCACCACTGGCTATACGACACTAAACATCTGACATAAAATGCTAGACCATTCTATGAAACCTCTGAACACTAAACTGTTTATCGGAACAAGGCCCCTGGCATACCTCTACTGCATAACATGACATGAAACATAAAATAAATATAACAACCCGAATGAAATAGGGCTCACCAATAGCTGATATGAGAGAATCCTATCAAGCACATCCGTCGTCCTGTAATCAATGCCTGCATCGTGAAATGCAGGCCCCGGGAAAAAGGGACATAAGTACACTGGAATTGTACTTGTATATAAAATAGCTGAATGAATAAATATGGAACATGAAATTATAGGAAACTGAAACTGTAAGGTGAACATGAACATGGGTAACATCTGACATGAATATAATATAACATGAGTAAAATATTTTAAATGGGAGAGACTTAGTATAACCTATATATAACCACCACGTGAGCACGTGACATCTAATCTCTGCTCCATCAGCTAAGTCATCTCATTCCTTGCCAGGATACGAGACATGAATATGACATGAATGGATTTAATCAAGAAAATCCCGTAAGGGTAACATGAAGGAATCGTCCTAACTGGGAGGAGCGATCCTTATCCTACGTTGGCATACGTAGTTTAAGGCTTTTAAGCCTTTTCGATAATCTTTACTACTCCCAAAACATGAACATGAATATAGGTGGCATCTACGCCCATGGTTTTCATAACAAGATTCATAATATAGTTCATAACATGTATACATAATATAGTTGTCATGAGACATGGAAATCATGGAGGATTAATGAAATGGAGCAATAGTAGTTCATATACTTATTTGTGTTACATGCTTGAAACTCATGGAAATCAAGGTATGAATATCCATGAATTACGTAATGAGTTTGTGATGCTCAGAATCATATACAAGAATGAAATATGAAGTTTCGTTATTTAAACTATGAGAACTTTTAAGCTTTTCATTGAACTAGGGTTTTATACTCATAAAAAGGAGAAATTTGTGGAAGACATGAATGAACGTGGCGTGGGGACGAACAATGGTATTCCCCCATGTAGATAAAATCCCTACATACCTTAATTGCTCTTAAACTCGAATTAAAGTCTAAACCTTGAAGAAGAATCCCAAAAGCCTGAACTTTGAACCTTGAGATGGGTTTTCTTGAAAACCCTAGCTTAGAAACAAAGGATTTTACTTGGAATCCATGTGTGATTATTAGAAGCTTTTAGAATTACTTTGAATAGGCTTACCTTGATGTAGGAAGATGATGAGAGGAGAAGAACTTCGATCTAGGGCTTGAAGAGGATGAAAATAACATAAAAGAGGCGAAAAATGCGAAATATATACTGTTCACTCTTCGACCATTTTATAGTCACTTTTACGGTCTATAAATCATTTTACGATCCATAAAAGTTGACCTTGAATCGGTTCCAGAAACTGTAATTTCTCTTGTCCTTTTACGGTTCAAATGTACGGTTCGTAAAGTATTCTACTGTACAATTTACTGTCCGTGAAATACGGACCGTAAAACAAACCATAAGTCGTTAACAGAAGGCTGAATTTATGGGGTTCATTTACGGTGCAATCTACGGCCCGTAAACCATTTTACGATCCATAGAACCTCGACGTAAAATATTGATCACTGAACTGAAACGGATTTCAAACTTAACACTCCCCATGCTGGCTTTCTAAACTCCTGAATCATGAACAAGGCTTAGTTTGAAGGTACGAGGTGTTACGTACCGGCTCGCTAGTCGGGAAAGTACAAACTCACTATTCTGGTAGCTAGCACATACATATGAGACCTTCTATGACATAGCATGCTAATCACTAAGTGTTTACACGACTTGAATATTGTACACAAGATGTATTACAAGTTATGTGATATCATTTCCAAAAAGGCTCAAAGAATAAAGCTATAGGGAGATATGACGTATTCTAGTTGGTAAGAATATGATCTATGATCCTACAAGTTTCTTTGATACTTGTCATATTCCGTTGTTCCTTCAGTATTCTTCATTTGATTACAACATTTGTTTATGATCCTTTAATTTTCTTACATACAGAGTACATTCTTTCGTACTGATGTCCCTTTTGCCGGAGGTGCTATATTTCATGCTGCAGGTTCAGATAGATAGTATGGCAGACCTCCAGAGTAGATATTTCCTATATCCAGAAGTTGATTGGTAAGACTCCATGTCTTCGGAGTGCGGCCGAGTCTAAAGGTCTCTTGTTTTGGTTATGTTTATAGACTTTATGGTAGGCCGAGGCCTTGTCTCGACCAGGTTATGTATGACAAATGTTCTTATAGGCTTTCCTAGACGTATGTACACCTGTAGTTAGTCGTAGTATGTTAATAAGATGTATGTATAGGATGAGGTCTTGTAGGCCCATGTGTATGTTTATATATATGATTTGGAGTTTTTTATACATAGATGTACGAGTAAGGCGAGTTCACAATTCTTGCGGGTTGGGTCGTTCGGTCAAATAAGACACTGGGTACCCGTCTACCTCACCCAAGTTTAGGGCGTGACATTCAATCCATACAAGGCTTTATTTAATTTTTACACATGATTGGGAAACTAATAGCTCTCGAATCTTGGAGGTTGTTGCACATATACCTCCTAATTCAAGTACCCGTTAAAGAATGCATTTTTGACATCCATTTGGTGCAACTTGAATTTTATGTAGGATGCAAAAGCAATAAGCATGCGTATGTTTTCCATCCTAGCCACAACATGGGCAAATATTTCATCATAATTAATCCCTTCTTGGTTGTACCCTTGCACCACTAACCTTGCTTTGCTCCTTGTGATGGTGCCTTGAACATCAAGTTTGTTTCTAACCACCCACCTAGTCCTAATGACTGTTTTATCATTATACTTGGGTTCCAGATGTCATATCTTATTTCTCTCAAATTGATGAAGTTCTTCTTACATTGCAATGATCTAGTCTGCATCTAGAAGCACCTCTTTTATATTTTAAGCACAATCATTGATAGGTAGGAAGTGAAAGAACATAATTTCATGTCCTTTGATCTTGTCATAACACCAGAATCCATAGAGGTGATGACATTTTCAATTGTATGCGGCCCTTTGTATCTCCAGTAGCTTCTCTAAATGACAGATTAACCAGGTTCTTCATCATCACTTGGTTGTCTAGTTACCCATGCTTGTTGTACATTGTGCATGTCTTCATGATCATTAAGGAAATCAGGTTCATTGACGATTGTTGACCTGATCAGTTTTCCTTATCGAGTGTATATCTTGTACAACTACCAGAGAACTGGGTTCCTTGGCTATGACCCTTGATACAACCAATTTTGTTGGAACTTCCTGCATTGCTCCACTATCATAGTTCTGTGTGAGCTCAATTTCAACATCCTCAGCATTGTCATCATATTGTTTTCCTATCCCTTTCAAGCCATCTGACTCATCAAAGATTATGTGAACACTTTCTTCAACACATGAGGTCCTTTTGTGGAATACCTTATAAGCCTTGCTATGTGAAGAATATCCAAGAATAATTCCTTCATAACTCTTTGCATCAAATTTTCTCAGAGCTTGTTTTCCATTGCTGTAAACAAAACATTTACTCCCAAAAGCTCTAAGAAGACTGGTATTAGGCTTTCTTCTCTTTAGCAATTCATAGGGAGTCTTCTCCAATAGTGGTCTTATCATACATCTTGTCACGACCCAATTTCACTAAGTCATGAGGGCACCTACCCTTCCTACCTCGGTAGGTGAACCCTTAACCTAACATCATAAAACATAAGTAAAGCGGAAGAAGATAGAATAACGTAAGTCTTACGATAATAATATAAGAAAATGAGGAAGTAAAAAATACACCCCCATATCTGGTCTGGTCATACAAGAGCAACTAGCTAACTACTATAAGTCTGAATAATAACAATACATCAATAGTCTCAAAAACTATGTCTTAGAAAGGAAATAAAGACATAATGATAGAAAAAGTCTTCGGGCAGCAAACGTCCCCATGCTCACCTTGAAGGACTCGAATCAGTCATCCTCGAATATTAGTCACGAGGAGTAGAAGTCGATCTCACCTGGTATTCTGCATTCATAAAAGAATGCAGCAAGTGCAGGTCAGTACAGCCAACAAGTACTGCTAGGTATTATAGGTCGACTAAGACTAGCTAACGTATATAAAGACAACAAAGCAAGATAAACACATAAACCAACAAGTGCAAGTCAACACGAATCTATATCCACAGAACAAGTCATCTCCTCTGTTATAGCATCTAAACCCAACTGTGCCAAGTCTCAGTATAATCAATCTGAACCTGTACATCACAATAGTATCACATAAGTCATCACCTATGTTATAGCATCTAAGCCCAACTATGCCAAGTCTCAGTATAATCAACATCGAATCCGTGTATCACAATAAATCACAGGAATATCACAGATACAATGCAATGCAATAATGTATGAAGTGAATGCAATGCATATGAAGCTTTGTACAACATGTCCCGGATGGAATGACTCCACGTCTCGGCGAGCATGACCCATGGGGGACCCGCAAAGTTCATGTAACACTCGCTCCGAAATATGACCTCGGATCACGAGCACACTCTCACGATCCCGGCAAAGACCTCAGGCATCGGACTCTCCATCATTCCTGGCAAGAAGCCTCGATTAATGAACACTCACCTCTTTTTTACGCTCTCCGGCAGAATCCTCAGAGGCTACACACACTCACATATCATCATCAGTACCAGAACCATGCATAGGTCAGTATATCATGGAAATGCGTATGAATATGATGACATGTGATATCAACAACCAATTCTATCCAAAAACTGTACCACACATGACACCCAAGTAATATCAATAGTAAGGCTACACAATAAGCCACAATGGAATCACAACTCTCAACAGTACCTCCCAGGGCACACAAGTAATATCAATGATAAGGCTACACAATAAGCCACAATGGAATCACAACTCTCAACAGTACCTCTCAGGGCACACAAGTAATATCAATGATAAGGCTACACAATAAGCCACAATGGAATCACTATTCTCATCTCAATATCAATCAAGTAAAGTACCCCAATATCATAGCCATAATATATCGCTAATCACCAATAACCCAAAACGTGACAACGAGCCAAAAGTAAATAGATCAAAATAAGTCAACAACACAACGGGGTGGCTAGCCCTCAAATCTTACAACAAGGCCCAACCTAAGACAATATCCATCCCAACTTCATACCTGAATGCTTACATGCATTCTCCGATAATATCATCTATACATACGCTTTGCTAATCGAAGTCTTACCATAAGGTAAACCATAACCTACCTGGAAAGCCGAATAGAAAAGTCTCTAACAATCAAACCTTAGTCTTTCCCTTCCTTTGAGCCTCGAGATAATGAAAGTCTAAACATAGCCGAATCAAGAAATTAGAATCAAGAAGAACATCATTCAAACCCTAATTTTATTCAAGACCCAAATTCTCAACCTATGGAATAGGATTTATGAACCAGAAAGGTGAAATTAGGAATCTAAACATCTCAACATGAATTTAAAGCTCTTGGTGATCAATTCCCATCAATATCAAGCTAGAAGAACAAACAATTTACGCAAATTCAGATTCTAGGCAAAACCCCTAAATTTGGGTATAAACCCTAACTCCAAATCTATAATTCAACCACTAATTAGGAAGGAATCATGCAATAATAGAATCTAATCATCAATTCCAGTCTTAATGAAGCTAACCCAATCAATAAATCAAGATTTAGAAGCCTAGAAAGAAGAACTCATTGAACCCTCTTTTAAATCATCAAACCCTTAATGAACTATCATGATAAAGGAATCCTAAGGTGATTATGGAAAATGGAATAGCAAAGGAGATAGAAGAACTTACCATAAAGAGTTTCCCCCAAGAATCATCTTGAAAAGCTCTAAAAAACTCTTAAGTCGAAATAATAAAGAATGAGGTACTTAGGGCTTTTAATACTCATTTAATGAATTTATCTGCCCGATACCGCTTTTGCGACAACGGTACATCTATAGCGGGCACCAGCAATCTCAACCTGAAATCCTGACTATCACCCGAGGCCATCATCTCACATGCCATAAATGCAGGCACACATAAAAACACACTACGGACGCACCTGTGGCCTCAAAATTTCCAACGGAGGTGTTGTTGACCGAGTCAACCCTCGACACCTCAAATCCAACTTCCCAGCCCAAGTCCCAAAGTGCACCTGAGTGCATTGGGAACTGAACCAAATATGCACACAAGTTCTAAAAGACCATCCGGACCTCTTAGAATTGACGGGTTTTTAAAAAAGGTCCGTTTACCCGAAAGTCAACTTTGAGTCCACTCTTTTTCACTTTAAGCTCAAATTTCTCAAAAAGTCTCCCAAATCCTATCCAAATACATCAGGAAGTGTGTCAACGGTTCCCTCGGGTCAAATGTGAGCTAAGCAAGGTCGGGGAAGGTCAAAAGTACCAAAAAGACTATAACGACCAAACGGTACACATCTATTGATTATATAGCATACAATATTGACAATTTCAGACCAAAATGATTTAGGAAGGTTACTGGCTATTAGCATAGTCCTTGCCATATCCTCCAAGATCTTGTTCTTCCTCTCAACAACACCATTTTACTGAGGAGTTTTGGGTATTGTGAAATTGTGATCAATTTCATGAATCATACAGTATTTAAGGAAGGTAGCATTCTTAAGCTCTGTCCCATGATCAGATTTGATGATATCTACTTGAATATTCAACTTTCTTTAGAACTTCTTCACAAATATTGGAAATAGTTCAAATGTCTCATATTTTGAGGTAAGAAACAGGGTTCAAGTGAATCTGGAGTAGTCATCAACAATTACATACATGTATCTTTTTCCTCCTCTGCTTTGAACCTTCATGGGTCCATATAGATCCATGTGTAACAACTCTAGTAGTCTTAGTAGTACTGGCCATCTTCGCTGATTTGTATGAGGTCTTAACATGTTTTCCTCTGGCATATTCATCACATACCTTATCTTCATTGAACCTAAATTTTGGTAGTCCTAGTAGGCGTTTGGACATGCGATTTCATCTCATGAGATGAAATCATGAGATGAAATCAGCGTTTGGACATGCAATTTCATCTCTGATTTCATCTCATGAGATGAAATCCCAAATCATCCAAAAAGGCATGATTTGGGATTTGAAATCATGATTTCAAAAATTATAAATGTAAAATTTGACCAATACGTTTATATTTTGTAAAAAAAGACCCATAAGTTGGTAGATATATTTACCAATCATGTTTACTAACTATTTGTATTAAATATTAATTTGCAAGTTAGTAAAATATATTTACCAATCATGTTTACCACGTGGGAGGATTATATTAAAGAGTAGTTACATTACTATTCATGTTAAATTTTCCTTTTTATTGAATTAAAGTTTAATCAATTGATGTTGTATTTTTTAGAAAGGCCTTCTCATAGGGTATTAATTTTATTATGAACTATGATTTACTCATTTGGTAAGATTGTATAAGAATTGAAATTTTTTTGATGGTTTTCACAACTTGTTGGGTCTTTATGTTTATAAAAAAAAATGGCAACTTAAGAAATCCAAATTATATGTCCAAACATGATTTCATCTCACGATTTCATCTCATGATTTCATCTTATGAGATGAAATCATGTCCAAACGGCTCCGTAGAATCTGTTCCTTTGATATGATATCAGCTTGTTAAGTAGTGAGAAACTTGTATGTCCAAGTTTTTCGTGATATTGTAATGATCATGTTCGTGTGCACTAGGACTTGTAACTTGATTTTTGAAGGGACCCATAATGTCTACTGTGTAGACATTTTTATTCTTTTTCCCTATAAGAACCAATTTCGCTGTTTTTGAGCTTGTAACAGTGCTGTCTTCTGAAGTGAAAAGGACATGGCTTCCTTTATCACAATTTGGGACACACTAGTAGGTTATGATTTAGACCTTTGATATAGTACACCTTTTAAATTGCATGGGAGTTGTATCTTCCAATTTTTCTGATATCAACTTTGTCTCCCATCTTTCCATTGCTAAATCTTGAACTCTCTCCTTCATAAGGCTCCAGTAAGAGGAAATTTTCTTTGTCTTCTAATATGTGTCTCGAACAAGTTTACTATTTCTTTTTCTCATCTTTGCCTCAGTGTCATTCTCCTTAGAATCTGAATCAAAAGTAGCCATTAGTGTCAGTTTTTTTTTTCTGAATCGCAATCCTTCTTGACCATTAAGGATTGGTTATCTTCTCTAGCTTCATCTTCATCTTTATCATTTGAAGAATTTCCCATGGCTACCAGTGCTTTTATGACAACTTAGTCTGCTCTCCTGGTAGTTATCTCGTTTCTAGGAACCTGGTTCATGCTTCCTTTGTAAGAAAAATTCCTCTTCCACTTAGTTTCTCTTCTTGGGCATTCCCCTTTTAAAGTGATCATAACTTCTACACATGTGAAATACATCCAAGTTGCCCCTGTCAGATGTTCTATAATTTGAGGTGTCTCCTCTGTTAAAGAACCCTCCCCCCACCTTTCTTGATTATCCTTTGGAATATTCTGGTCATTAGTGTCATATCGTCCTAAAAAAGTTCTTGATTTTGAGTGTCTTTGAGGACGAGGTTCACATCACTTCTTGGTGTCACACTCTTTTGATTTTAAAGCTCCTACATCTCATAAGTTTTCAATTTTCAAATTATCCACGAGTTCATCCATTGACATGATCTCCAAATCCTTTGCCTCCATATTGTCACGACCCATTTCACGGATCATAATGGCACCTACAATATACCCCCGGTAGGCGAACCATCTCCAAGTCATTAATCATTTATAAGACAGAATAATGCGAAAATTAAGTACATCAATACTACTTAATAGTCTTGATAGTATAAATAAGTGCGGAAAGGATAACTTAGTCTTTACAATCCCAAAAACCTGGTCTAACTCGTATAAGAGCTTCTAAATACATTGCAAGTCTTAAATATAGGATAGAAAACTGTATGAAAATCTAAATAGATAGAAACATAAGATAGGAGGAGATCTAGGACTGCTGGAGTGTCTGATGGCTCACCCTGAAACATCGAAATAGACCACATCGGGATCAGCCACGAGGCCTAGTGCTAGAATAAGGATCAATATATACACCCAAATGAAAGTGCAACAATTGTAGTATGAGTACAACCACTAGTACTCATAGGTTCATAGGCTGACAACGAAGGGAAATACATATATATAATATAAAGGTTGAATTCAAACATTCAAAACGTCAATTCATCTTAGCTTTACCAACTATGCCCTTTAGATCATATTCCATACAAGACAGGTAAGTGTAACGACTCGTTTGGTCATTACAGTGTTTTCAGTACTTTTTGACCCTTCCCCGAGCTTTTTTAGCCCATATTTGACCCGAGGGGACCGTTGACACGCTTCCCAAGGTGTTTGGATGTGTTTTAGGTGACTTTTTGGGAAAATTGGGCTTTAAGTGAAAAAGAGTTGACTCAAAGTGTTACATCTCGAAAATTTTAAGTCGTGTGAATCATGAGTAGACTAGCACGAACCTAAAGTGAACATGAGATCCTTATGAGATTAAGGAGAGTATTTGATAACTTTAAGTGAGTACCTTAAGACTTTGAAGTCATAGATATATATGGAACTAAGTTTGATGAAAGAAGTGAAACGTAAGTCGCGCTCGGAAAGATTTTCGCTATAATTGAGCTAGTATTTATTTAATAATGTCTTGAGGGGATGATATCGGGCCTATTGTATGGTTAATGAAGTGTTATGCAAGTGCCACGAAGGTTCTATAAGAATTGGGAGTCAAACGAATCGAAAGGAGCAACTTTTCGGAAGAGTGCACTTTGACGGACCATTTGACGGACCGTATAATATTTGACGGCCCGTCAAATGGTGGGCACCACCGTATAATGGTCACAGTGAGCTATGTTGGGGTGGCCATTTTTACGGTGCACTTTGACGGACCGTAGGAATTTTGACGGTCCGTCAAAGTGGTCGCAGGATTTCCGTCGGGTTTTTAAGTGACGCTTTATATATTTCATTTTTCCTTATTTGAGTTCATTATTTCCCCAAAATTAGATCCAAGAGCTCTCTAGAACTCTCCAAAACCGTCTCTTCAACTCCATAAACTAATCTAAGCCAAATCTAAAAGAATCAAGAGGTTCAAGTGCTAAGAAGTTGCTAGGGCTTGTGGAGCTCATGTTTTTCCTTGGGTGTTGATGTTAGGGTTTTTCACTTTGGTAGAGTAAGTCGATTCAAGACTTGTTCTTGTGAGATTAAGGTAAGTTTTTACATCTTCTACATAATGTTGAGGAAGTATTGTTATGAGTACAACCTTGTTGTGGGTGAGTCTAATAATGTTGAGGAAGTATTGCATGTAAGTGTATATGAAGTTGTAGAGATTATTATTACTAGTGACCTTGAAAGGAGTTGTGCGGATTGAATGATGCTTAGTTTAAATGAAGTCTCTTGATTGTGGTATTGTGATAATGTCATTGTTGATTGAGAGTTGTTTTAGAATTTGGTAGAAGTAGATGAAATAGGGGAAATGCTGCCCAATCTTCATTAACTCATGAATTATTCTAATTCGAAATTAAGAGTATCTTTAAGGCTTAACCATGGTATAAATCCTTCTAAATGTAGATTTTCCAATCTTTGACGGTGAACGTTAACTAGTTAAGAAGACAAAAAGGTATGTAAGGCTAACCCTTCTTTCATTAAGGCATGGTTCCGTTGCTATATACCCCTTTCATGAGTTCCATAATGTCCTCCAAATGACTCTATCTCTAACATTACTAAAGTTCATGATCCTCGATACTTTCACGATGCTATTACCTCTCTTATATGATAAGTTGATCTTCTAAGAATAGATGTAATGAAAGCGATAATGGTAAGGATGTTGATGATTCTTATGGAATCTTATATATACGTGTCCGGGTATGATACCTATCGCGCGCACACCACTGCAATTGGGTACGGATAACACTGAGCCTTGGTAGAGCCAGGTATGTATAATCACCGAGCCTTGTCATGGCCGGGTATGTGAAACGCCGAACCTTCATGGTTTGGTATGATACGAATACAAATATATATATATATATATATATATATATATATATATATATATATATATATATATATATATATATATGTACATGAGTAAGCATTAGAAGTGGAAGGCCCCTATGAAAGACAAGTAAGTAGATATGATGAAGACCACTAGAGGTACAAATGACTCTCTCTCTCTCTCTCTCTATATATATATATATATATATATATATATATATATATGTACATGAGTAAGCATTAGAAGTGGAAGGCCCCTATGAAAGACAAGTAAGTAGATATGATGAAGGCCAGCTAGAGGTACAAATGACTCTATTATCTCCCGATTCTCCCATCTTATGCTATTTCTTATCTTGTCTCTTCTCGCTCCTACTATGATGTTGATTATGCTTTACATACTCGGTACATTATTTGTACCGATGTCCTTTTATTTGTGGACGCCGCGTCATGCCCGCCAGTGGACGGGAGAGACAAAGCGATCCATGATTTTTTGTTCGAGAGGATCGTAAAAGACTTCATTTCATCCGAAGCTACAGCTGTTGGTATTATTCTTTTGTGTACATACATATGGGCATGGCCGGGTCCTGTCCCGTCTATATGATGTTCCATACTCTTCTTAGAGGCTCGTAGACAGTTGTGCATGGTTAGATGTCTTGTAGCCTTGTCGGCTTATATATATGGATATGGGCATGGTTGTTGATGATGATATGAATGTGTTGTTGCCCAGTGAGATTAGCATTATTGATGTATAGAAATCATGCGTAGGCCATGTGGCTCACCTAGACGTAAATGTGAATGTACGATAAGGGGTGCCTGGGTGGGTTAGCACCGGGTGCCCGTCATGGCCCTCCGGTCGGGTCGTGACACAAAGTTGACTTTTGGGTAAACGAACTTTTTTTGGAAATCCGTTGATTTCGATAGGTCCGGAAGGTTTTTTAGAATTTGTGCGTATATTCAGTTCGGTTCCCAATGCACTCGGGTGCATTTTGAGACTTGGGTTGGGAAGTTAATATTGAGGTATCAGGGGTTGACTCGGTCAACGAGAACTATGTTGGGAACTTTGAGGCCACGAGTGCGTTCGTTGCGTGTTTTTATGTGTATCTATGTATGTGGTATGTGAGCAGATGGCCTCGGGTGATAGTACGAATTTCGGATTGAGATTGTGATTTTGGGAATTCTAGTTCTAGTGCCGCTATACCGCAGCAGCGGCACCGCTATAGCGGTGGGCTTGCCACCATAATGGCCAAGTGCAAATGTGGGCTGACTATCGTGACGGTCTGAGGGGTTGTTTTAAACGAGACGGCCGCAGCGGTCCTGTTGCCACAGAAGCGGTATCGGGCAGAGTATTTCATTCAATGAGTATTAAAATCCCTAAGTCCCTCATTCTTTATTCTTTTGACTTTGAAGTTATTGAGAGCTTTTCAAGGTGATTCTTGGGAGAAATTCTTTGTGGTAAGTTCATCTATCTTCTTTGCTATTCCATGATTTCATTACCACCTTAGGATTCCATTAACATGCTAGTTCCTTAAGGGTTTGATGATTAAAAGAGGGTTCCATGAGTTCTTCTTTCTAGGCTTCTAAATCTTTATTTATTGAGTGGGTTAGCTTCATTAAGCATGGAATTTATGATTAGAACCTGTTATTGCATGATTCTTCCTAATTAGCGGCTAAAATTATGGAATTGGAAGTTAGGGTTTATACCCAAATTTGGGGGTTTTGCCTAGAATCCGAAATTAAGTGAATTGTTGATTGTTCTAGCTTGTTATTGATGGGAATTGGTCACCTAGAGTGTTAATTTCATGTTGAGGCCTATAGATTCCTAATTTCGTCCTTCTAATTCATAGAACCTATTCCATAGGTTGGGGATTTGGGTATTGAATAGAAGTAGGGTTTGATTGATATTTCTTTTTTATTTTAATTGTATATTTTGGATATTGTAAGACTTCCCTTATCATGAGGCTCAAAGGAAAGGAAAGACTAAGGTGTGATTGTTGGAGACTTTGCTGTTCGGCCTTCCAGGTAGGTTATGGTTTACCCTATGGTGAGACTTCGATTAGTGAAGCATACATTTAGACGATATTGTTGGACAATGCATGTAAACCTTCGAGTATGAATTTGGGTTGGATATTATCTTATGTTGGGCCTTGTTGTGTGATTTGGGCTAGCCAACCCGTTGTGTTGTGGCTTATCTTATTCTATTTGTTGTTGGCTCGATACCACGTGGAGATAGTAGGCATTGGTGACTAGTGATATATCTTGATGATAATACTAAACCACCTTACTTGTTACTATTTTGAGACGAGGATTGTGATTCCAATATGGCTTATCATCTAGGCTTGTTATTGATATTGTTGGTGTGCCCATGTGTGGTACTGTTGATATTCACTTGATTATTGACACTGAACTCATGCATTGTACACATTCTCATCCTTCGTGATATATTGTTGATACATTGATGATGTACAAGGAAATACTATTATGAGTTGGGCTCAGTTGGATGGGAGTGACGTGAGGACCGATGTCCGATGTTTATCCCGAAATTGAGGTATGAGTGCTGGTAGCGATTACTGAGGTCTTTACCGAAGTCGTGAGGGTACATGGACTTCACGGGTCCCCCATGGGTTGTGCTGCCGAGATGTGATGTTCCATTGTCAGAGTACATGTGTACGGTGCATATGGATTGCATTCTCACTTCATACCTTATTACATTGCATTGTACCTTAGCTTCTATTTTGATATTCTTGTGATGATTGTGCTATACGGATTCAGATTGGATGTACTAAGACTTGGCATAGATGGGTTTAGATGCTATAACATAGGTGATGACTTTTACTTGATTACTGGCTCGTGTCGACTTATACCTTGTTGATTTACCTGTTTATCTTACTTTATTGCCTTGATATACGTCAGCTAATCTTAGTCGGCCTATGATACCTACCGGTACATGTTGTTTATGTCTTGATCGCACTTGCTGCGTTCTTTTATGAATGCGAGTATCGGAGGGATCGACGTCACCCTGTGGGCGAGAGTTCGAGGTTGCTGATACGAGTCTTGTTGGGGTGAGCACGTGGACGCTTCGCTACCCGGAGACTCCTCTTTATTTATGTCTTACTTGATAGTCTGAGACATATTGAGACTATTGGTGTATTATTACTACTTCCAGACTTGTAGATTTTAGTTAGATGCTCTTGTATAACCAGACCAGATGCTGGGGTGGTTTTTGATGTATTTTCGCACTATTTATATATTCATATGTCAGACTTACGTTATTTTGATATTTTTCGCTATTTATATTGCCTTGTGAATGTTGAATTAAGGGTTCGCCTACTGAGGTGGGATAGGTAGGTGCCCGCGTGACTTTGTGAAATTGGGTCATGAAGAGTTGGCATCAGAGCTCTAGGTTACACCGTTACATATCCTGAAGCGTATCTAGTAAGTCTCGTGGATCGGTACGATGAGCTACTTTTGCGAGAGGCTATAAGACATTTAAAACTTCACTTTCTTTCATTCTTTCATGCTACTTTATTCTA